>NC_045544.1:90478849-90778849 GCF_009769535.1 Thamnophis elegans | reverse complement strand
TATAAACAGGGAGCACACCCATACTCACTAGCACTGGTTATGTTACATAGTGAGGTAATAGAATAGCAATAGCACCTAGACTTATATGCCACTTCACAGTGATTTACAATCCTCTCTAAGCGTTTTACAGTCAGCATATGGCCCCCAACAGTCTGGATTCTCATTTTACTGATCTCAGAAGGATAGAAGGTTGAGTCAATGTTGAGCTGGTGAGATCAAAATGCTGGCAGTCAGAAGAATTAGCCTGCAATCTGCATTCTAACCCCTGGACCACCTGGACCGCCTCATAAATGTCCCTGGATCTCCTCACAAATGTCTGTAAACAAACAACCAAACTCAGAAAGTACTAAGGACTCTATAGTTCAATCCTGAGCTATATTATGTTCCCCTCTCTTGAAATAGTTTTGTGCTGCTGAATCAAGCATAACACCTGGATGGCAGGCATAAATCACAAGGGTAACATTTAACTAGCTAACTTTGAAGAAAAGCAAAGGCATGCTTTGCTCCCCTAGGCCTTCTTTTTCAAACTAAACACAATCTGTATTGTTGCAGAAAAACAACAATGTGTAAAATGTTCTTAACACATTAACTCTTTTAATATAATATTGAAGATATAGAAAAGGCCATCAAACTGTAAAAAATTTCCTTTCCAATATAAAGGTTTTTGAAAGCTGCTTCCAATTTTTGCATTCACTGATAGACTCCCTTTCAGTCTATACATGAACAGTCAAAACTCAGGCCCGAGTTCAGTGTCTTCAGCTCTAGGTGAAAGAAAAGAACATAGTTTGACTCCTGCTATTGATTGTCCATAATGCTTCATAACAATCAAGGTAAGTCTGACCAACCTATCAAATAAATCATTCTACAGAAAATTTAATCACTCTACTATGATTAAATACCATAGTGTCCTTTATTACCATTTGTCTTTCCATTATGGATGTAAAAAGTATGTAACACACTTTAGCATAATTGAGATGTTCACTTCTTTTATTTTTTTTATTTATATTTCACATTTCTAAACCACCAATTTACTTCAAATAGAGATTATTTATAATTTAAGTTTATATCCTGGAATAGAAAACAACCATTACATGTATCATCCCCAAAAACATGATTTTTAATCCACATTGGAAGGTACTATGTTGAAAAAAATATGGGAATTATGAGAGTTTTACTACATCATATCTTCAGGACATGAAGTTATTTTCTGAGTAATCCACGACAAACCTTTCACATCTGTAGTTGATGATTGGACCCATATGGAATTATAACCCATAATGTGTTTAACTTTGGCATTTTTAAAAAAATCATAGTTATAACCTATGGAAATCACTATTAGTTGGGAACAATTATATTGAAAGATGATTGCATAGATTCATTAAATATAGAATATCAGTTCTGGTCTTGATGACTACCTCCAGAATTGAAGGTCATTTGCCCTAAAGATCTATATAGAGAATAGCAAAAGAAGATGGTACATTCTTGCATGTTAACAGTGATCTTTCCAGACTGTGACCTGCTTGACCACTGAGCATTGAACTAGGAGGAGTTTTGGTCTGATCTTATAGAGTTCTTTTTGAGAAACTCCCAGTTCCACTATAACCAAACTCATCTGTAATTTCTTTAAATAACTCATCTATCCTTCTTCACTTTTCAGAGAAGAAACTACATTGCTCTTTTCCTATATGCCCCAACATTCAAATGTTAACCTGTGAAACAAATATTACCAGAAAGAAACTCCAAAATCAATGGGAAAAATGTGCTAAATGATCCATCGTTTACTTCTACTAATTGGCATGGATGCTTTCCAGTTGTATTACTACAGATTGTTCTAGAGAAAACAGAACTGGCCACTGTTTTTTGTCTTCATGGCCCAGAGATCAGAAAAGCCATTGATTAAGCTCAAGCACAAGTACCAATGAGAATTCTTTTCAGTGATTTTCACCTTGGTGGAAACAACTTTTTTTATGGTTGCAAATATACTCTATTTTCTGTAGTAATAAAACCCTGATGGGACAATAATTTCTATTACCGACTCATGCTTGTCGAAGTGTCAAATGTTGATTATGGTATTTAATAAACCATGTGTTGTTTTATAAATAATTGCTGCTCTCTTTGCATTGGGAAGTATTACAAATATGCTGATTTTTACATTCAGTCTACCATACAAGCAATGTTCAGCAAAGTTCTTTTATGGAAGTGCCAAAGATGTAAGGCTGTTTTACATGCCTTGTTTTGGGTACCAACTTTAATGGTATGTTGTCACTGTTGCTTTTATTAGCAATCATATTACAATTGGCTGTTAGCCATTATTCCCCCCCCCCCCCAAAAAAAGGAAGGCATTAGTGGCACATTTCATGGTGCTTTTGATCAGGACAGAAAGCTTTATTTGAAATATGGTCTGATATACTTCTAAAAGAAAAGCAAGAAGATGAATGGAAGAGAAGTTTCTTCTCATCTTCACCTCCCTGAATAACAGAACCTTTTAATGGCATTTTGTTTTGTTTTTCACTATATGTGAAGTATCTAATACTAAGTATCTGTATTTATTTTAACTATTTTCAAATTCAGATGATTGTGGGGATGCAATATCCTCCACTATTAGCTCAGGCTTTACACATCTTATATCTATCAAACAAGGACAGTCAGAAGATTGTCAAGGTCCACAAAGGCATCGTATCAGCTGGAAAGCAGAACTTCTCTTCCCTTTCCTCCCCAAAATCTGTGTCAATGTTCCCCAAAGATAGGGAGAATATAAAGCTACTTAGGAGTCTTATGTTCATTGACTATCCAAAGGCTCACTTTTACAGGGTTTCCTTTTTGGATGCATTCTAGTCAGACAGCAAAGAACTTTCATAGTTGATAATGGGCCAGAAGATTCTGCTCTGTGTTGTTGATCAGTAAGATGAAATATACACATTTATACATTCTGTAACTCAGGATGAATACTCTTTTTACTGAACTTTTTTAGTATTCGCATTAGGCAGTATCCTTATAGCTCAGTTCGTGGATATTTTAGTCCTATTAAAAAAAAAACTGACTAACCAAAAACCTAACAAAAGGGAGCTTTAATAAGGAGAATACAAATATGGAATTCAGTGATAGCAAACTAGTGCTTGGAGAACTGATTCAAAATCTGATAGCTATTACCAACTCAGTCAATAGTCCTATCCTTCACTCAGTGTACAAAGGAAAATCAGAACTTTTCCACTCTATTTTGCCTGTACCTGTTGCTCATCTGAAATTAATATGATTGCTGGAATTCTTGTGCTATAATTTTCATGTCTTCTTAACTAATATTAAGAATCAAAGTTCCAACAGATATGTTCTTGGCATTAATAATTTCTAGTACAAGCTGCTACCAGAGAGATTTGACATTATATGCAACTACTATAAATGGACATACTTTTTAACTGGATGAGGGGATGTTCACTGACTTCTATCATCTTTGACCTTGGCCATGGTCTAACAGAGATATACAATAAGATCTGAAAGATCTTTGAAAGTTATTTGGATGAAACACATTTCATTGTTTGCTAAAATACAAAATAAAGATAAAATGGCAAAATTTCATAACATTAGTCTCACCACTGGAAAAACCTTTTTATTTTTATTACATTAAGCTTTCCAGAGTAGTATAAGTAAAACACAGAGATTTTTAAGGAGAATTGAACATCTAAGATCATACTCATTTTTTCCCCTCATATATTCAAATTAATTGCTTTTTCACTCTCAATTAAATGATGTATGTAGGTCTGGATATTTCTTCCTTGTACTAAACATTATTTTTAAGTGTCCATCCTTCTCATTGGTCTTGTAGCTACCAACGTTGATTATTCCTTCCAGCTATAACAATTTCTTTGATTCATCAGTTTATTTCTTTCAGATTCCTTTAAGTATTAATCCTAACCCAGGGATTCTAGGAGAAGCTCTTATTTGGCTGTCAGTCAATTATTCATTCAAATCTCTAGCTCCATTCCAGCTCCTGGTTGCCTCTCTATAGTGGCTGCTGAGATACCATATGATCTGTCTCTTTATTCATTTTATGCCTATCCCACCTTCTCTACGGTTCCCTTCCTTTCAAAGCCATATTCCTATTTTCCAATTGAACTATTAAGAGGCAGATAGAAAACAATTTTTCAACATTTCTGCATCATATTTTCCCCCTCAGGATTTCCACAACATGTGGCACTTTAAGAAAGTAATTTAAACTGATGTCTTGTTTTCCCTTGAAAGTACAAATAAAATCATGTGTTATTTGAATCAAACTTGGTTCTTTACATTCTTAAATAATGACTTCTTTTTAAACTGGGGATGGTTCTATAATTATTGAAATTAAAAAAGTGGTTTCATTCATTTATGATCTGATGAATATTCCAATATCATGACAACTGTAGGAAAGCCAGATACTTTCCTCTGAATTTAGTGTTCAGAAAAACTTGAGAAAAACTAGGCTCTTAACCCTTGATACTCCATGCTTAGCTCTACAGATTTCCTTACCTCACTTCCAACATGTCCCTACTCTCCACTCCTCTCTATATCTGAATTTGTACATTTTCATCAGCTTGATTTAAGATCTATATAGTATTTATCACCCTTCTATAGAGGATATGTACAGCCATTCCCATTAGAAACTAGTTCTCATCATTTACATACTAAACCCTCCACATGTCCAATATGTGAATAGGACTTAGGAAAGCCCATAGTTTAGTCTCCCATGACAGCTTTTCTGTGCACCATGCCAAGAACCTCTTCTGAATAGCAGACTGTGGGGAAAAAATCTTGCATTATAAAAAATTAATCTGACATGTTAATGTTCTAGGTGTAGATAAATGAAATGTACAGATGATGGTAAAAAGGGAGATTATGATTTAGATATTCAAGAGATACTGGAAGTTCTGTGGTAACATAGGACTTTCACATCAGGGTTCAAAAATTTGTTTCCTACTGGTGATAATAAGGATTTCTGTATTGTTTGTTGCCATCAATCGATAATCCAGATTTTTTGTAGCCCAGCTCTTATAACCCTAAGTAATTCCAGGACCAATTTGAGACCTTTTGATGTTTGATGTATTAAAGCCCTGGATTCGGACTGGGAAGAATCAGATTCTGACCCCAATTTTTTTTTAGGAACTCAGGGGGTGACTTATGACTAATAAGTTTTTCTTTGCACAATTATTTCCCAAGGCAGTTATTCAGATTAAAACAGGTAAAATCTAATATTCATTAAGCTTTCATTATTAATTTTGTTGCGTATTATACAATTTTTAATCTATTGGGAAAGTTTTATTACATTGAATATATTGTTTTAAGCCATTGTGAGGTTTGAAGATTCTGGGGCATACACTTTTAATAAATAACCATTGATATTATAACCCATAGTTTATCTGCAACAAGCTATGTTTGACTGATCAAGGAATAGAGGTGGGAGGGAGCAGTGTGGGAGCAGAAGGAAGGATGCATATAAGAGGTGGGGGTGGAAATATCAGGGAGAGAAGGAGGGAGAGAAGAAGACCACTGACAGATGGAGGCATTGCCCAGAGCAGGGGAAATTGTCAGAGGGGACAAGAATTATGCTTTGTCTTTGAGTGGCAAATAAAAACAGAGTTAGAAGACAAAAATGGGTGGGCCCAAGGCAAATTGAAATGTAAGCTTAAGCTTAATTTAAAAAGTTAATATGATTGCATACCATGAAGTTACTAATTTTCTTTTTTCTGTCCAATTAAAAATTCTCACACAAAGGCAACATGCGGGATCATGGGCTACATGGGATACTTCATTCCCTGGATCTTGGGGGGAAGAAGGGTGCAACATATTACTTTTCCTGGAGTTTTTGTTGAACGCCTCTCTTTTAGAGCAAAACATAGCCGTTTTAATTTTTAAAGGCTCCATCCACTTCATTCAACTTTAGGAACAAACTGCGTATCTGTGTAACATTTAAAATTTGTCAGTGGGTCTGTTCATGGCCATTGCTTTGAACAGAAGAATTGCCTTCAGAAAATGCCCTTGCAGACATCAAGCACCATGGGGTTCAGAGGTGGGTTCCTACCAGTTCGCACCTATTCGGTAGAACCGGTTCGTCAAATCTACCGGACCGGTTAGAAGAGGTTCCACCAGTGAACCCGGAAAGCAGGCCACACCTACAGAAGAGGTTCCAAAAAATTTTGAAACCCACCACTGCTAAAGGTTTAGAGGTGCAAGGATCTTGTAACTTGACAGCTTTAAGACTTGCATGCTTCAATGCCAGAGTTCCTGAGCCAACGTGACTGGAGGAGGAATTCTGGAAGTTGAAGTCCACAAGTCTTAAAGCTGTCAGGTTTGAAGACCCTTAGTTTTTTTTTCTAAAGGGTTAGGGGTGCAAGGATCTTGTAACTTGACAGCTTTAAGACTTGCATGCTTCAATGTCAGAGTTTCTGAATAGCTACTTGGACCGATCTAAGTACTAATTCATAATTTCATATCCGGTCACATGGGTGGCAAGCCACTCCCATTCAATCACATGGGTGGCAAACCACTCCCACAAAGGAGGCCACACCCACAGAGTAGGTTCGAACAATTTTTGAAACCTACCACTGATGGGGTTGATGGGTTGCGACCAGCAAGTACCTGCTTCACTACTGACATTGTCCAGAAAATGACCTGAAAAGAAACTATCCCCTGTAGTTCCTTTCCATGACACGATCATTTGCTTGCAATAAATTCCTTATTGTGGGCAATCTCAGTATTGAGAAAGTTGGGGTGAAAAATATATTCCTCTGACTGCTTTGGAGTAGCTGAGTTTGGCATCACACAGAAGCTGAAAGGTAAACATAATTTGTGCCTGACCTGCTTGACCTCTGCAGCTGGATCATGTTGGGAATTTCTTTTGGCATTGAAAAGGTTAATTGTATCCTCTGCAAGGTATAAACTTAGGTCAGAATTCTAGTAAATAAATATACTCACCCCCACACACGCTATTACCCATTCTTAACATGTTGGAAGGGCATTGGTTTACAGTCACTTTTTGTTGGAATTATCAAATCTGCTCAGGAAGCTTCATTAGGATATTAAACAAGACTTAATAAGTGAAAGTGATTTGCATTGCTGATAATCGCAAGCATTAATCAAGGCAGCTTCTGGCTCTTTTTCTTTCTCTCTGTCCCTCCCTCCCTCTTTCTCTGTGCAATATGCTTCACATTCTATTGTAAAGCCTCTTTACTTCTGTGTGGTGTCTTAAAAAAAATGTTTCATTTCTGAAAGCTGTTTTTATAATGATTCCCTTAGCAAAGATCACTATAAATAAAGTGCAGCTCACGCTTCAGCATCACCCATCAATATAATTAATACTGTGCCGGGTTTGTGGCCAGGATGTGGAGCAGATGTGTTCTCATTTGTCAGATGTAGGTTGCACTTATTTTAATAAATCCAGACAAAGTAACTTTGGGAGTCAATTAAGGGTTTCTCCTAGTTGAGTCTGAAGTTAGGGCATTAAAATAAGATGGGGTTTTTTTGCGTGGTTCTAACACAACATTCTTAATTTGCTATATTGTAATCACAACGGAAACATGAAACTAATTGCTTTGTGGGTATATGTAAATCAAAATCATTAATACTAGCATTGCTTGTTTTATATTTGGGTTGGCTATTCCATACTTATACTCATATTTCATATGCTTTTAACAACCTATGCCATAAACCTACAAAATATAAATGTTCATGGCTTCAATTGGGAAGCTTGTTGTTAGGGAGGGACATTGGATTTCTCTAAGCCAGCTCTTTAGCTCATGCATATGAATCATTTAATAACTTACTTGTATTCCCCAAAATAATAAATTATAAAATAACAACATAAGCTATTTAATTCCAATTCTCGGTTAATAAGAAAAATAAAAATGATGGTAAACAACTGCAATATTCTATAACAGCAAGCAATAATATAACATAAATATGCAAACTAAAAATCAGTTGAAACAGAGACACCAAAGAGAGGCCAAATCCACCTTTATGGAGAATGCAGATATGAAGCCACCACTGAAAAGACCCTAATTTTCAGTTTGGTAGCTTAATTAAAATTACTGATAAACACTTACACAGTGACTCTCTCACGTGCCTGGGAAATTGAACTAGAGTCAACATAGTTAATTCAGACACCTGTGAATATTATGATTTCATTTTTTTCTTAAAATCGTATTTTAATTTAAATAAAATTGATATTTTATTTATTTGGAGACTTCAAGGACAAATGGAAATCTCTAATTGTAGGAAGAGATCAATGGGAACTGAAAGGCAACACATGTAAACATGGTGATAATCCAATATTAATAATTCTTTTGTATGTTCAGTCCTTTATTTGGAAAGTCATAGGTGTCTATATTTACTAGGAAATAAAACTGTGATTCAAAGGATGGTTCCACGCATCAAGTTAAGCTATTTTTCTGAAGCACTCCATTTTGAATGGTAGACCATATGGCTTGGCAAACCAGGCTACTATATCATATATTCAACCTAGCATGGCTTAGGGGTGTGATATGAAATTATGTACTTCATAGGCATGAGCTATGTGATTGGAAATTATCTACTTGGAAATAAGCTAAGCAAATTTGATAAAAAGGCAGACCAATAAATAAATAATGGCATTTCTCCTAACAACAAGCTTCCTTGTATCAAATGAAGATGGGCACGTTTTCTCCCTTATGGTTCTTATTCCCCAAGAAATAAAGCACTTGAAATTCAGACAACTCCTTTCATAGTTAATTGCCTAACATTCTGGCATGAAAGCAGTGGTGTGATTCAAAAAAATTCACCCCGTTTCCCTGAAAATAATACTTCCCCAGATAATTAGCCAAATCGGGCTTTTGAGTGCATGCGCTAAAATAAGCCCTCCCCTGAAAATAAGCCCTCCCCAAAAATATTGCAATATAGCAGCAGCCATGAGGTGACCACGCTTGCTGCCTCCTGCACATCAATAATAATAAGACTTCTCTGAAAATAAGGCCAAGCGCTTATTTTGGGGGTCAAAAGAAAATAAGACACTGTCTTATTTTCGGGAAAACAGGGTACTACCAGTTCTGTGGGTGTGGCTTGGTGGGCGTGGCAGGGGAAGGATGCTTTAAAATCTCCATTCCCTCTCCACTCCAAGGGAAGGTGTACAAAATACCCATTTCCTCCTGAACAGCTGGGACTCGGGAGGCAGAGAATAGATGGGGGTAGGACCATTCAGAGGTGGTATTTACCAGTTCTCCGAACTACTCAAAATTTCCACTACCGGTTCTCCAGAACTGGCCACAGCTGCTGAATACCACCTCTGCTTGAAAGGCTGAAATCAGTTTAAGGAGCACAGAAGAAACTTTTATATTACTTGAACCTGTTTTGACTTCAAATATTATATCCATTTTCAGCAAACATTCAGTGGTCTGAATGTCTTCAACTGCAAAACATCCCCCAAAATGTTTTCAAAATTAGGCCTATATAAAAAGCTAAAATAGTTTTTTAAAAAAAGACTATAGCTTTCCTATCTGTTATATTGTTTGAGTTATGTATAGTGGGCAATTCACTCTAAGTGAATGGTAGCAGTCTTATTTTAGAAAGTTCAAAAGATATGAAGCAGCAATTACCTAGCTTTTTTGTTTCCAAACAAGCATTCAAAACAATATAGAGGCTTGCTTCATTTTGGTCTGGTTTTCTGATGAATTATCCCATGCAAACGGCATTAGAAAATATTCAATTAACTGGTAATTTGTCTTATTATCATGATTTATGCACTCATGATGCAATATGTTCTTGCACACCAAGCTGACTTCTTCATTTCTAGTCAAACCCAGGTTTTTTTTCTAATTTGTCAATTTCCAGAGATGTTTGGATTATAATTTTCAAGCTCTTGGTCTGGTTGATTCAGAATTATCTGAAGGGTACAGGTTAGAGAGCACTGCCCTACACCATGAAATCAGGACAAGATCAAAATCTCAGTGAATTGCCTCTGCCCCATTATCCAGAGAATCTCTTGAAGTTATTCTTTAGAATAAATTTATGGGAGATTTTTAAACCGACATAGCAGCATACTAAATGCCTGGCTGGAAGCATTCATAGAATGTGCTAGTGTTTACCATGTCATCATGTCATATTACATTTTGTATGACATCGCCTTTGGAATTACATCCTTCAAAGACCATTATTCCCCTTCCTCCCACCTCTTCTTCCTTAAGTGAGCTTTAATCAGGAGGTAACAAGGCATATATGACCCTGCCCTCTGGAATAACATCCCCCCAGAGATCTGTATAGCTGCCTCCCTGGTGATGCTATCACTGAGAATATGGTTATTCTCCAAAGAGTTAGGATGGCTGTCAAGCCCTTACATGATTTTCTTTTCTTTTCTAGGCATCTATGATTTTTGTTCTTTTAACATTGCTATTTGTAAATTTGTAAATTCCCAGAGTTTGAAAGAGTTGGGTAGTCTTGAAATTGTAAAAGCAAAATAAAATTCAAATTAAATGACCAAAATATATTTCTTTCACGAAGAGACACAAGTAGTGTATTTGAAAACCTGGGCAAAAATGTTGTGGAGTCACTAGAATAACAGGAGTCATGTTGGATTTCAAGGCACTTCACGGTTATGAATGGATCCTGTTGAGAAATTTGTGCACCTTAATTAAATCTGTACTAACATGTACAGATGTAGTAAAGTTGCTGCTTTGTTCAGATTAAGTTTCAGTTGGTCAACTCATATTTCATCCTTTGCTGCATTTTGATCAGGTATTCTTTATAGTATAAAGTTTATACCAAAGACAATAGAGTTTGATATCATTGGCAGAACAAGAACTGACCAATAACCTGATGAATTTTCCTACTGGAAAAGTAGATCCCCAATGACTCCCATGGGACAATAGGATGAGGCATAATACCTCAATATCTTTATCTTGGAACTGTCAATCTTGATCTACAACAACGCTTCACTCTCCAAACCAGACTTGAGTTCAGATTGTAAAGAATCCAATATCTTTATCAAGAAAATATTGTGTTCTGTTAGTACTATATATTCTAGAATTTTACTCAGAAAAACAGAGCAATAGTTATTTAATTAGAAGGCATTCCAGACTTAAAAGCACCATCTGATTGTACAAATGGAAATGGCCACCTAAATGGATTCTGTGCTTGGGAAATGGCAGCAAAGATTTTGCATTCATTTGTTTGAAGTTTTCTGTTCATAACTACGTTTTTTCCCTCTCCCAATAAAATAGAAAAGGATACTCATCTAAAGCACTTCTCTTCCCCCACCCCTCCACACATACATACACTATTTTTTGTTAAAATCCTTAAAGTACTTTGGTCTTAAATGAATGCATGAGATGACGGCCTTCCACACTTTCCCTATGAATCAGAACACGGATGCTGAGGAGACATTGTTCTTCCAGCAACATCTGGCTCTTTAGGAGGAGCCATAGGAGCATCTTCAAAGATGTATTTCTCCCTCTCACGTGGTTAGGCTGCTGGTTGCCTGCTTTATCTTCCTGGATGTAATTTTTCTCTTTGATTCACTGATAATTTTGAAGAAAATGGTGCATTTGTATCCATTTTGAATACAGCTCTTTACAAATGTTTCATTTGATCTGAAAGTAGATCTTTTTTATATCCTCTTTATATTATTTCAGTATTAATTTGTCTTTTGGCTCAGGTACCACACACATCTACCTTGGCTGATATTATACATACATTATCATTTCTTTATTCATGCCGAAGAGAAGTTCTATAGGTGAGTATGGGCAAAGGCTGGTAAGACACTAGCAAAATCCTGCTTCATAAATAATTGAAAGTTCCAGTTCAAATTTTTAATCAAATCAAATGCCAGTTAATCTGGCAAAAAGTCATTTGTGTTATAATTGCAAATCATAATTATTATGCTGCTACTGAATGTTATTATGAATTAGAATGAAGAATGAACAGTCAGTCCTTAACTTCAAGCAATACTGTATTAGTGCTTATTTCCACTGAGTATAATATTGAGTGTAAATAGACAGGTTTTATCAGTTTTAATTCTTTTTTATATGATCATTTATAGTAGACCAAGAGGTGTTTAATACAGTTTCTTCTTATGCATTGAGTAATGTGACAGATGAATTGAAAAGGAAGTAGTTGTAGGATTATTGGTCCAGCTGCCCAATATGTCTATTTCCACCTTTCCCAATGTCATGTCATTCAGAAAGGTTGGGATTACAATAGTAATCTGTAGAATAGGGTGGCCTGCAGTTACTGGGACCATCCTATTCTGATGGAAATTCTGAGTTGTATTGTTAACTTGTCTGGACACTGGGCACCAACCAAGGCTGGGTTATTTCAACTAGCAATAGCTCATCCAAAGCCCAAAGAGCCATTTGTTATTCTTGTTACTACAGATTTACAAATGGTTGAAGAATAAAATATTTTGACATGTACAAAATAATTATTGAGTAATAGACTGCTGCTAAAAGAATGACACTTCATAATACTTCAGATCAATCATGAGACCATTTCCTAGCCCCAATGTATGAAGTCTTCGAAATGAGGAATTTATCTGTGTGTACACCTTTTAAGTGTACACAGTTTCTAACCTTTACAAAGTAACTTCAGAAATGCTGAAGAAACAGATTTTCTTCCTTGGTGGGAGTTGAAGTAGATCACAGGTAAATAGCCTGTGACCCTGCAGCTGTATGTGGACCAAACATCTTTTTATGACCCGTGGAACACAACTGGATGAACAATGAAAAAGAAGAGGTAGCTTTCTAGTGCTCTTAGTTTTTAAAAAAGCTAGCAGTGTTTGTGTAAATCCTAAAAAATAAAGACCTCCTTCCCATGAGGACAACATGGAAAAACTCATGAATGCAGTATGGTCTGACTCCTTTTATGTCATTGCCCCACCCTCTCCACTCCATATCATTATACAGTTTATTTATTTATTTAATTAGTTTGTATGCCGCCCACTCTTGGAAGACTCAGGGCGGCTTATAAATAAAAGCAGTTGGTCTGCTATGATCCTGAGGGAGCCATGGATGAGGGCAAATGGTGGGTTTGGCTGTAGAATTGATTTTTACATGTGTTGCAAGTGCCATCTTAACTTTTTAGTCATTCCCTGTCTGCAGGGACAATGGTGATCTGCTCTTCCTCCCAATATTAAATAGTTAATGTACCAAAAGACATTTGGCCCCAGGCTTGCTCATCTTGATATCCCAATTACATAATGGCATATTATCTTTCGAACATGGATTTTAATTTTTCTATAGATTAAAAGAGATTTTTCTCTGTCTGTCTATCATCTATCTATATCGCTATCTCCATCTCTATCTATCTATTTATCATATATTTATCATCTATCTATCTATCTATATATCATCTATCTATCTATCTATCTATCTATCTATCTATCTATCTATCTATCTATCTATCTATCTATCTATCTATCATCTATCTAACCTTTATGTCATTCTTGACTCACAGCAGCTGCTTGGAAAAGTCCCTCACTTTCTTGGCAAGACTATGGTAGTGGTTTGCTATTGCCTGCTTTCTAGAGTTGAGAGAAACAGAGATTGTCCCAAGGTCACCCAGCTAGCTTTGTACCTAAGATGGAATTAGAATGAATGGTCTCCCAGTTTCTAGCCTGGTGCATTAACTTCTAGACCGATCTGGCTGTCATCCCCCAAAGGACAGGATAGTTTTTCCAGAAAAACACAAATGCTTAAAAGTAAAATAGGCATGAGCAGCTTCCATAGACAGTCTCCATTGTAAGTTCACTTAGTGAGAGTGAACAGTTTTGAAATTTCTATTTTAAAAAAGGACACAAAGAAGCAAACAGAAATAGAAAGACCTCCCAACAAAATGGTGCATCCTTCCTTTTTACATCAAAGAGAAGGCTATAATATCTAGTACCAGGAACTCAATGGTCAAGGTGACAGAACATGGCAACAGTGATCTCCATGTCCTGGAGAGGAGAAGAGATTCTGGCATTCCCTGCCAGTTTCCCACAAGGAAACATAGTGTGGAAGCTGGCAGAAAGTTAGAAATTGTTCCTGCCCCCACTAATTTTTTCCCCATCCTTGGTCATTTTGTTTCTCTGATTAGGTGACAAAATATCTCTGAGAAGATGACCCAATGGACCTTGAGTTGTCTAGTAGTTTTATAATTCCATTGATGCAGTCCAAAATTGCATTTACCTTTTTAACACCTGTTACATTGCAAAGGTAATCATGTGTCTTTGGGACACATCAACGGTCATAAGCATGAACCAGTAACCAAGCATTTGAATTTTGACCAATGATGCTACCAAGGTGGTAACTGTGATAGTCATAATTCATATTTTTCAGTGATGTTATGACTTATTGGTCACTAAATGAATTGTTGTAAATTGAGGATTACCTGTATTATCAAGCCAGGTATCTCCCATGTAATGCTCTGCAGCTGATTTTTCTTCTTAATTGGAGAAGTCTGCACTTATCTGTATTAGATTTCAGTCTATAATTTTCACTCTTACTTTATAGATCAGGATTTTTTGTGCATTTAGTGAATAATTTTTTCTGACAAATAGGCATCTGCAGATCTGAGGAGCATTTCCCTCTAAGGTTACAAATGTTTGTCTCTTCATTCCATACCCCACATCTTAACTATAAATAAAGCCATAAAATATCATCCTTTCAGTCCTAATGTGAGCAGAAAGTCTATAAAGTATTGCAAGAGGTAACATAGTATCTTATAATCTTGACCAAATAAATCAACTTTATATTTATTTCTTTTATTTTTAACAGTATTAATCTTTAAATATTTGAATATTAAAGATTAATACTGTTAGAAATAAAAGGAAAAAATATATCCATGTATCTCTTCATTTCTTCTTTGCCCATCACAGAGAGTACTTCAAGGCTTTTTAAAAAGCCTGTTTTATAAATCCAATGGAAAAAATAATCCAGGTCATTTTCTTGGCTTTTCATTTATATTTCCATTTCCTTGTTTTTTGTATTTCCTTGTATTTCACCTTTGATATCTTGTTGGATAAAATGTGTTCTATACCTGTTGTTTCTTTAATAACATCTTTTGGGACATAATCTATAGAAGCAGAAATTATTACTGGAATTATTTATGGAATTATTTATATAGTGGCTATTTTATTCTACAATATGTAGAAGATCTCTTAATATTTTCATTCTTATAATGTTTTACAACATTTTGCAGGCCTGTAAATCTTTCTTTTACCTAAAAACCTTAGTCTCCTCTAGAATCCAGTTTTGAAATCATGGAATTGTTTATTTTTGTTTTGTTTTGTCTTGTAAAAACCAAAACAGAATCTATTTCCCATGACAAGATGTTTTCTCTTTATAATTAATTCCAAAAGTACCAACATTCCATTTTATCTGGACATTTAGTTTATTTATAACTTTCTAAGATCAAAATTGTATTTACCAGTAGCTTTTTTCTGTTTACTTTATATTCTTTAAACTATTAAGATTGTGATTAAAATTTTCTTTAATTTAGGCTTGAAAACAGACTCATATAGCATATTCAAATTTGTCATCCTGAAAGTCTCTAATAACTTAGAAGTAGTTAATGAGAAATTTCAGAAGTAATTAGAAAGTCAGACTTGGAAACTTAATGTGATTTAAAAGTTTCCACCACAGTTGCAAGCAAGATGGTTAATCCCAACATCTTCCAGTGTTCAACCTGTGGCAACTGCTTTCTTATAGTCTCCTCACAACAAACAACAATCTAGAGCATAGGTGAATAGTTTTTGTCTTCTCCTTATCCAGAAAAGTTCCAAAGAACTGGTTTGCTCACAGTTACCTAGTCTTTGTCATGGTCATCAGCTCAGCTATTGCAGATCCATCTTCAGTTCTGCATACCTCTACAAAAAGTTGATAGTTCACTTCAGTTTGATGAAGAATTGTTGATCTGTCTATGAGTATTGTTGTGATAATAGATCCACCAAATTACAGTATTTCTGCATAATAAATTAGTCCACGTGTCCAGGATTACATGCTGAAATGCAGAAAGAGTATGCTGAAAATGTTCTTAAAAAGTTATTTAATCCCCATCCCCAAGAATTGCATGGACAATTCTTACACCTACTTTGATGAGACAGGATAAATTGAAGTAAATTGCACACATTCTTATTCAGTGGGTTACCAAGACAATCCATGCATGGACAATTCTTTCACCTACTTTGATGATACAGGATAAATTGAAGATACCTTCACATAGTCCCATAGTTCTTAGAATAATTCCTGCACAATGCTATAAATGTCCTCAGCACCACCAATATTGTTAATGAACCAACCAGCATTTTCCCACCTTACAAGTATCAGGGTGCAGTCTTTCAAATTTCCTTCCAGAAAGATGCTTCAAGAGCAAGAAGTTGAACTGAATAAGAAGAAATGCTGGAATACTGGAAAATTATCCACATATCTAACCTGGAAAAGGTTCCCACATTCATTTCTTCAGCTGAAACTTCAGTTTCAGCGCAGTTGCAAAAAGTTAGAAGAAGAAGAATGATTGGTGTAGCATCGATCCTAGATTGATGCAAATGTCATGGGTTGGCCCTGGAGATAAATTTAACTAGTGTACTTTATAACCAACAGAAACACTAACTTCTCTAGATTTTGCCCAAACCTCAATTCAATAACTTATACTACTAGTTTAAAGGTGTATTATTTTATACAATGCATTGATATCCCCCCCAAAAAAACCCCAGACACTTTCTGAGACCCTGGTTCTTTCAAGGCTATACCTTTCTCTAAGAAAAATATATCAGTTTCCCTCTTGAATGCAGACTGGAATGCTTCTTCCATACACAGAAACACAGTAAAACAGCTTCTGGTTTAGCACTCTTTTTATTCACTGAACATTCACAAAGTTCAACATTTTGTCTCTTCCTCTACTTTGCATCATTTTCAAATGACTTTTTCTGCAGCTTCTTGACAGCCCTACATCCACTGATTCCCGGTGTGCTCCATAGAAAGTGGCAGCTCCCTTTTAGTCAGTCTCAGATGCCACATATGTGTTTGAATTTAGCAGTGGTATGCTTATGAAGTCAGAGGACAGTATTCTTTTATTAACTGCTGATAATATTTCTTTTGTCTCCCATGTTCTTTTCTTCAATAAAATACAAAAAAAAAGCACCTGGGATAAGATAACAGCAATTAGAATTCATTTTCTTTTCATTTAACTTGATACCCTATATAATTTTTACCCCTCCCCATTTCGTCTTTCTAAGTAGCTTGAGATTAGAAGGGCTACAGTGACCTATGACACATTTATAGAATACCCAGGAGTAATTCTTGGTGTTAACCTTCAATAAACGGATGGATTATATTACACATAATAAGATGGCTAAATATAGGCACAGCCTATGAATTAAACATGGCCCAACTTTGCATGATGCTAATTTATTCTGGCACATCTTGATCATTGTGATGCAGCTGTGTCCTTCCCACTCTTTTTTTAATTGTCCAGTAGCCATCCTTTATAATCTAGTTGCTTGCCACCCACTGTACATCTTTGTTAACTCCTTTGCAACATATATGAGCCATTTCATGGGGTTATCCATCCATTTCAACCACTAAAAATAATCAGGAAGGTTAGAAACTGCTCGCAATTATGGTAGTTGATTATGGTGGTCATCCAAGATGAGACAAGGCTGCACTCTGAACAGTCAAATTGGTGGACTATCCTTAAACAGCAAGAACATTGAGAATTCCTCTCTGACTGACTACAGAAGTGACACAAAACTCCAGCCCTGTTGGCTGCTGTGAGTTTTAACATAAAATGTGATGATGAATATTGCATCAGGTCCAGGGGAGGTTCCGGATGGCACTACTGCCGGTTTGCTCATGTGCGCGCTTTGTGTGCCTGTTTGATGTGCACTGTTCGTGCATGCACAATGAGATTAAAACTGTTCTGCGCATGTGCAGAACTGAAAAACAAGATGGCGGCGCCATGAGTGCAGACTAGAGAACTGGTTTGGAGATGTGGCAGGCCTGGGTCACTGCCGGTTCCAGCGACCCAGGCCGCCAAACCACTACTGGTTCAGCTGAACTGGTCCAAATCAGTAGGAACCCACCACTGATGAGCTCATGGTCCATCTGATTCTGGTGGACTTTGATTCCGTTGAAACTATTCAAATTCACAGTGGCTCTCCAAGAAATCAGGAATGGATGAGAAAAGCCATTCTTGGTCTTTCTACTGCAATCCATTTTAACTGGGAAAGTCAAAAGGTGATGTTGGAAGTCTCAAACTCTATCCTAAACTATAATCACTTCCCATATATTGTACATATTTATTGATAGAACAGATGGATTGCTTTTAAAAAAAATACAATAAAAGAAAGATGGCAACAAACCCATCAGCTGCACTATTGTCAGCCTTTCATTTGTATCAGAAGACCAGAGTGTGTTAGATTTTCCATAGTGTTTTTTTAGCTAACTAAAATAATTGAAGATAGTATTAAAGCCCTATCCCGTGACAGCTATTTTATGAGACATCTTTTCAAGATTCCAAATGTATCCAGTGCCCCCCAAATGCTGCTACTATTGATTCAGGGTAGAAATCTAATATTCAATTAAACTAACCAAGCAAAACAAAGTTGTATTAAATGACGTTCTCCTCTGGGCTTGGCAGCTAATTTGTTTTGTATTGTGTGTCAACTTTTGCTCTGCTTTGTTGCTGTTGAAGATATTGGTCTAGTGGGTTACATAAGACAAACATCTATTCTAGGATTATAGAATAGTACTGCTGACATACTGCCTCAACCCTAATATCCTGCTGGTCCAGATTACATCCCAAATCAACAAACCTCAAGGCTTTGCTTGTTTTCACACATGTATAACACTGGTGAATAGTGATATTTGACATGGAGGAATGCATTATCACAGTTCTCAGGCAAAGCTTTTATTAATTTAATTTGATTAAGATTAAATTAATTTATCTTACATGCTGCTCCGATCAAAAGCTCTGGCAATTTACACTTAGAAAATCTAACAAAGTCCATTAAAATCATAGGAAAATGAAGCTCTGGAAACTGGAGAGAAACAGCAGCCCCAATATTGTCCTTGTTTTCCAAAGGCTTGGTGAGAACATGGTCTTACTGAATATAGAAATAATAAAAGCATTTGGAAAGGAAAGGCTTTCCATAGGCCTGGAGCAACCTCTGATAAGACTTGTTTACAAAGTCTCATCTCCTTCTCTGAACATGGGGAGGGGTCTTCAGTATAGGATGGGCTGATTCCATATGGGGGAGATGATCCCATAGATAACTGGGAGTGAGCTATAAAAACCTTCATAGGTAATAACCAGCAACTTGAATTTCAGCTCAATGAAGTTCCTGCAATAGTTGTTATTTTGCTGTAAAAGGTCTTATTATCTCTCTGCTTTTAGCAGGCAACTGTATTTTCCATTAGCTGTAATTTCACAGGTGTCTTGAAGGAAATCCCCTTAAGACGATAATGCCATGAGTTATTGTTGCCAGAGTCTTCTGTTCCAGAAAAATAAACTGCAAATGCTGTACCAGCTGAATCTGGGGGAATATCCATACTTTCCACCCACTGATTCAGCAGGAATCACAAGTCTGGGAGAACCTTCATACTATGCAACTATTCGGACTATGCAACCTTCAGAGAAATGCAAAGTTGTCTGGAGCCTGAGTTGAACTAAGATGGAAACAAAAGGCTTTTGAATCAACAACAATTCTTTCTTGGTGAAATTCAACCTGCGTTTATTTCTTCCCATGCCATCGGACACAGCAACTAGTCATAATCAGGATTTATATGCATTTCCGGCTCAGTGCCGAGTAGAAACATACAATTGGGTTTCATCCACAAAAAAATGATATTGTGCTCTGAACCAATTCTGCCCATCCATGTCCCACCTTAGATCATCCACATGTATGAGGCATAAGAAAGAAACAATTTCTCTCTCATGCCTGAGTATAAATTTAGAATGGAAGGGATTAAATAATCCATCCCCTCCATGTTCCTTTGTAGTTATTTCCCTACAATCGGTATCTCATCTACAAGGGAGATTGGGTTAAATATAATCCAAAATAGCTAGATTGAGGTATCACCTATGGAGAAGAAGATGCTCATGGCCTCTTTTAGGAAGGGTGGCATCACCCTCTTTTTCAAAGAAGCATTCGTCACTTTTTAAGTCCAGCTCCTTTTTTCATTCCAGCAGCTCAGGTAAGCCAGGAGGTGCAAAGAAGGTGCACAGAATTTGTTTCATTTTAGGAAAGTTTTTCATTCATTCATTTCCGAGAATTCTTTCTGCTTTGTCAGAATTCTGCAGGGTTTTTTTAAATGCTAACTTTTCAAGAAAACTCCCACTCACCTCAGGCAACTGTGTCCAACTTGTCTAATATAGGATGAATATGAGTCATCTTCCTTCCCTCCCACCCCCAAACATTATAACAAAAAATTCACAACCTGAAAGCAGTTTTTCTGACCCATCCTTCCTCAATAGATATGAGTAACATTAAATAGTATTGTTGGAGAGCATTCTGCAAAGACAGTAAGGATGGAGAAATACTGATACTTTACTCATTTACCAATATGTTGGCGGTACAAGCTACTCGTATTTGGTTATATTTGTCAAATCTTGTCAAAACTAAGGGAACCTTTGGATTGATGAACAGGGAGATGAATCTCAAAGATAATTTTACAGAATGTCACCGTCATCTTTGCCTTCCAGAAATCAACTAGATGTGTAATCAAATTGCTTACCATATCATTGGGGAACTCCCCAAGCACCCCCTAAACGCTTCCATGATCCATAAGACAGGCAGGGTAGACTATCTTAACAGTCTTACCCCCTGCAGACATTGGTGGTGCTGAGGAATATAATAATCTCCAGAAACTAACCTGTCCATATTAATATATATTGAGGGTAATGTCCTCTTAGATTATGTTCCAGCTGCTTTGAAGTAAGAGCTGACAGAGTGTATAAAAATCCAGATCTTAGACAAACTCTGCCATTCAATTACAGAGTCTGTAAGGTTCACCAGCCTGGCAATAAGGTAAAGCAGGTTGGATAGTACATAGGATTATCTCCAGAAGTTTCTCCAGCTTGTGACTAGAGCCAAATTTCCATCAAACTAGAAAATACAGCATCTAATCACCATCAGGCTCTCCAGAAGGATCTCCACCAGATCCCTTTCCTAACCTTGAAGTCACAGTTTCTGGACACTAAAATCTGGTTGGAGAGATTTTGGGAAGGACAACCCTCCCTTCCTCAGTCAAATCTCAGAAATATAAGCAGATTTTTTTTGCTTCTCCATAATTAAATCGTGAGGAGAAAAGTCTTAATATAAAGATGTGACATTAATAAAAGCAGTCTGAAGCCAGCATTTAGGATCACAGGAAAAACCATTCTCTCACCCCAAAAGGAGTTCTTTCTCTCTTTCCAGAGAGCAAAGGAGTCATCCTTTATTGGAGTTCTACTGGCAGGAATGCTATCAAAAGGCTCCATAGAGCCACAAATATTTAGGGAATAGAAGTTCTATCCAATCTAGTCAGATACAGTTTAAGGTGCATAATTTTTTTTGCAGAAGACACAAAGCTGGCAGAAATAGCCACTACTCCAGAAGATAGGCTTAAGATACAGAAGGATCTTGACAGACTTGAACATTGGGTGCTATCTAACAAAATGAAATTCATGGTGAAAAAAAGTAAGGTTCTACATTTAGGCAAGAAAAACAAAATGCACAGGTACAGTACATGTGGTACCTTGCTCAATAGAAGTAAATGTGAAAGGGATCTTGGAGTCCTAGCGAACAACCATTTAAATATGAGCCAGCAGTGTGCAGCAGCTGCCAAAAAAGCCAACACAGTTCTAGGCTACATAAACAGTAGGATAGAATCAAGATCACATGAAGTGTTAATACTACTTTATAATGCCTCGGTAAGGCCACACTTGGAATACTGCATTCAGTTTTGGTCACCACAATGTAAAAAATATGTTTAGACTCTAGAAAGAATGCAGAGAAGAGCAACAAAGATGGTTAGGGGACTGGAGGCTCAAACATATGAAGAACAGTTGCATGAACTGCGTATGGCTAGTATAATGAAAAGAAGGACTAGGGGAGACATGATAGCAGTGTTCCAATACCTCAGGGGCTGCCACAAAGAAGAAGGAGTCAAATTATTCTCCAAAGCACCTGAGGGTAGGACAAGAAGCAATGGGTGGAAACTAATCAAGGAGAGAAGCAACTTAGAACTAAGGAGAAAATACATGATAGTTAGAACAATTAATAAATGGAACAACTTGCCTGCAGAAGTTGTGAATGCTCCAACACTGGACGTTTTTAAGAAGATGTTAGATATCCATTTTGTCTGAAATGGTGTAGGGTTTCCTTCCTAAGCAGGGGGTTGGACTAGAAGATCTTCAAAGTCCCTTCCAATTCTGTTATTCTATTCTAATAGCTACGGTAATAATTGAGTGATCAAGTGACCTTCATACATGGTTGAAATGTTAGCCCCTCCCCCCTTTTTTTAGAAGAGAAATTTGCCATTTAAAAAGAATTGGGAGAATTGTTAACATGCTGCCTAATGCAAATAATACATTGTTCTTTAAACTCTACAGTCAAGCTGCAGCCACTTTATATTTATTTAGTCAAACTGATGATTTCTACCAACTTTCCAATGTTATTAAAAAAATAAAACGGTGAAACCTAAAATGTATGGAAGAGTGACTGACACCAATTTGTATATTTACTGGACAAAGGAAAGAATCAGACATTACTTGTTCAAATCATTACTTGTGCATTGGATGGTGAAAAGTAGTTGCAGAGATTACTTGTTCAAGTAGCTCCAATGTCCTTAAAAAAATCTTTAACTCGAGAAAACTTTTCTGACCTCTGGAGGGAATACTTGCTTCTAGCTAAATGTAGAAAGAGATTTCCTTCTTTCTCTGTTGTGTTAAGAATCTCTTTTCCTATAAAGGAGGCACCACCAGTGGTTTGCAACTGTCATGAAAGCCTGAGAAGCTGTTTGAGGTTAAGCTACTCAGCAATTCAACTTTTACTACAGAAACTTTGAAATTCAAAAAATGAAAAAAATAATGTAAGTTTTTGAAGGACATGTGTTGCTGTAGGTGATCCTCTTAATTAAAAGTGATTGCCTGCTAGGAAATCATGCTTTTAAAAGTTTCATGAATTTATTAGAACCCTGAAGGTATCTTTGTATGCACAGGACATTACATGCCGTTTATGCAATTTTTTTTTTTGTTTCAGATCTGTTTAAAGCCTCACCAAAACTCCCTGAGTAGGAACAGCACTGCTGGCATTTGTATGTATTTTGCCTAATTGAATTATGTGAAAATACATACTAATGAAGCTTTACCAATAATGTTTTCAGAGAAGAATGTACAACTAATTTCTTTTAAATTAGATGAACATTTCTTCTGCCCCTTACCTATTTAGTAGGGAGTTAACATGTTTCATAGACAGATTTCAGCTGAATGTCAATATAATGAGTTAAATGCATATACACACATGCAAACATACTATGTGCACCTATTTAAACAACAAATAAATCATGTTCTACAAGGCAATTGGCACCACATGTGTTTATTTAGATCTAAGGACCACGTAAATAAGTGGAGCTTTCTCTTAAATAAATATACAGGGAATTATATAATATTATTCAGATTTAATTTAAAAAAGATGCTGAGGCCCTAAAAAGAGTGCAGAGAAGAGCAGCAAAGATCAAAAGGGACCTGAAGGCTAAATCCTATGAAGGACAGTTAAAGGAACTAGTTATGCTTAGCTTTACAGAGAGAAGACTGGGGAGAGACATGTTAGTAGTCTTCCAATATTTGACAGATTGCCCCGGGGGAAGAGGGCCTTGGTTAATTCAGCATAGTTTGTAGTTTGTAGTTTGTAGTTTATTGGGATTTATATGCCGCCCTTTTCCCTGAGGGGACTCAGGGCGGCTTACAACCACAGGGGGGGGAGGGGGGGTGCAAGGTCAAAAACAAAACAATATGTGAACAAAGAAAAAATAGTAAAACACAACTTTCATTCAACAATCAAACACTCGGGCGGGTGAATTGGAAGCCTATCCCCAGGCCTGCTGGGAGAGCCAGATCTTGAGGGCTGCGCGGAAGGTCTGGATAGTGGTGAGGGTACGGATCTCCATGGGGAGCTCGTTCCACAGGGTCGGAGCAGCAACAGAAAAGGCTCTCCTCCGTGTGGTCGCCAGTCGGCATTGGCTGGCAGATGGGATTCGGAGGAGGCCCAGTCTGTGCGATCTAATTGGTCGATTTAGGGAAGTAATCGGCAGAAGGCGGTCTCTCAAGTACTCAGATCCACTACCATGGAGTGCTTTAAAGGTGGTCATCAGTACCCTGAAGCGCACCCGGAGACCAACAGGTAGCCAGTGCAGCTCGCGGAGGACAGGTGTAACGTGGGCGAACCGCGGTGCGCCCACTATCACTCGCGCGGCTGCATTCTGGACTAGCTGCAGTCGAACCTGAGAGTCCATTCTGGACTAGCTGCAGCATAGAACCTGAGAGTAGGACAAGAAGTAATGGGTGGAAGCTGATTGGAGGGAGATCAGCCTGGATATTAGGAAGAGTTTCCTGACAGAATTATTTGGAACAATTTGCCTCCTAATGTTGTTGATGTTCAATCACTGAAGATTGGGCAACCAATTGACTGGAATGGTATGAGGACCTCGTGAGCAGGGGTGGGTTCCAGCAGCCACTACTGCCACTTCGCTCATGGTTGCACAGTGCGCATGCTTGATGTGCAATACATGCACATGCATAGTATTATAAAAATGCTCCTGTGCATGCGCAGAAGCAAAAAACAAGATGCTGCTGCCTATGGTGCCGCCGGGAGAACCAGTTTGGAGGCATGGCAGACCTGGATTGATGCCAGGTCCAGTGACCCAGGCCCCAAACCACTTCTGGTCCGAACTGTTAAGAATCCACCACTGTTCCTGAGGCAAGGGGATGGACTGGAAAACCAAGGTTGCTTCCAGCACTAAGATCTCCTATTTAAATAAAAGGACTAGGTTGCTGCATGTATTATGTGTTAGTGTGGTTGAAAATATATTGTCCCTTTAAGGAAACTGTTGGAATGGGTAAAAGAATACACCACAGCAGCCTGCGGGTACTATGATTCAAACAGAATACAACCAGATTTACACACATTCAATGATTGAGTTCAATCATTATTGTAAAGATATCGAATCTGTGTAAATCTGGTTGTAGACCTTTATGGTTATTGTTTTAAAACGAGAAGTAAAGTAGAACTGTTCTTAACTTTGTATTAAATTCAAATAACCCAGTAAAGGCATGTTGTCTGATATTGGAAGAATATTGCAATTTATTGAGTCTAGAGGGGAATACCCCTTAGAGTCCCCAGTTGATTGGATTAGCAGCAGTTTGGGTTGAAGGTGGTTGGACAAGAATTAGATATAATTGCTGGAATCTGAAAGTGGGAGATTTTTTCCCTTGTAACATTTCTTAAATTCACAACTAGCCATTGTTGGGAGAAAATAGGGCTACCAAAAAGGACTACAGTAATATTTTCATTCTATGTATTGTGAAAATCCAGAAAATACAATAATACAATACAATAGCAGAGTTGTAAGGAACCATGGAGGTTTCTAGTCCAACCCCCGCCTAGGCAGGAAACCCTATACCATTTCAGACAAATGGCTATCCAACATCTTCTTAAAGACTTCCAGTGTTGGGGCATTCACAACTTCTGGAGGCTGTTCCACTAATTAATTGTTCTAACTGTCAGGAAATTTCTCCTCAGTTCTAAGTTGTTTCTCTCCTTGATTAGTTTCCACCCATTGCTTCTTGTTCTACCCTCAGGTGCCTTGGAGAATAGTTTGACTCCCTCTTCTTTGTGGCAATCCCTGAGATATTGGAACACTCCTATCATGTCTCCCCTAGTCCTTCTTTTCATTAAACTAGACATACCCAGTTCCTGCAACCATTCTTCATATGTTTTAGTCTCCAGTCCCCTATCATCTTTGTTGCTCTTCTCTGCACTCTTTCTAGAGTCTCCACATCTTTTCTATATCGTGGCAACCAAAACTGAATGCAGTATTCCAAGTGTGGCCTTACCAAGGCATTAGAAAGTGGTATTAACACTTCATGTGATCTTGATTCTATCCTTCTGTTTTTGTAGCCTAGAACTGTGTTGGCTTTTTTGGTAGCTGCTGCACACTGCTGGCTCATATTTAAATGGTTGTCCACTAGACTCCAAGATCCCTCTTTTGGTTACTACTATTGAGAAAGGTACCACCTATACTGTACTTGTGCAGTTCATTTTTCTTGCCTAAATGTAGAACCTTACTCTTCACCATTGAATTTCATTTTATTAGCTAGTGCCCAATGTTCAGGTTTGTCAAGATCCTTCTGTATCTTAAGCCTATAGTGTTGACTATTCCTGCCAGCTTGGTGTCATCTGTAAATTTGATGAGTTCCCCATTTATTTCCTCATCCAAATCATTGATGAAGATGTTGAAGAGTACTGGGCCTAAAACAGAGCATTGGGGTACTCCACCGCATACTTCCCTCCATGTAGATGCAGTTCCATTGAGGACACGTTGAGTGCAGTTGGTCAGCCAGTTACGAATCCATCTGGTGGTGATGCTGTCCAACCCATATTCTTCTACTTTATCTAGTAGTAGGTTATGGTCTACCTTATCAAATGCCTTACTGAAGCCCAAGTAAACTATATTGACGGCATTCTTCTGGTCCACTAATTTTGTCACTTTGTCAAAGAATGCAATAAGATTAGTCTGGAATGATCTGTTTTTGACAAACTCATGTTGGCATTTGGCTATTACTTTGTTTATTTCTAGGTGTTCGCTAATTTGTTGCTTGATTATCTTTTCCAGAATCTTTCCTGGTATTGAGGTCAGGCTGATAGATCTATAGTTTCCTGGATCTATTTTTTTTCCCTTTTTTGAAGATGGGAACCACATCAGCTCTTTTCCAGTCCTCTGGCAGTTCCCCTGTGCTACAGGATCTCTGAAAGATATAGTTCAGTGGTTCTGAGATCTCATCTGCCAGTTCCTTCAGAACCCTGGGGTGTAGTCTGTCCGGTCCTGGTGATTTGAACTCATCTAGGGTAGACATCTAGGTGCTCACTTATCATTTTCTTCCCTATTTCAATTTGTATTCCTAATCTGATTTTTGTGATGCTGTTTTTGATAGGTTGGACTGTTTTATCCCTTTGTGTAAATGGCTTAGTGAACTAATTAACCCAGGTTAAGCATGTTTCAGGATCACAATCAGGCTAGACAAGGCACAATCCACAGTCTAATTCTCTGCAAGGCAACACTCTTGAGTTGTTCAGAATTTCATGAAACAGCCTGGATGTAAAATCTTGATTTTTTTTCTGAGTAAGAAGTTTAAAAGCAAATTTCATGCAGCTTCCTGGAAGAGAAATTGAAGAACTGCCCACTAAATTAAGCCCTATTTCTTTTTGCTTGTAATTAAAAAATAGAAATATAAAACTACGCCATGCAGATATTTCACCATGAGATTATACTTCAATGGGAATTTGAGCAGGAACATAAATTGCTTTAAGAAGAGGAGGAGAAAGAAAAACAGCAGCAGCTTGGACTTGAATATACTGAAATAGAAACACATTAAGGTCTTCATACTGGGAACAGACTGAATTTGAACCCTTCTAGGCCCCAAATCCACTTGTTATACATTAGCATAACAAGATTGGCCTCTAAATACAGATATAAAGATAGATAGATGGGTATGTCTTTTAAAATTCCAGCTCATAGATATGGGATAAACCTTTCTGCTTTTCTATTTTAATGCTTGGCACTTATATTGTAAGAGCAATGTGATATATGAAGGAGATGAGCAAGGAATGGTGTCTTGCCCTATAGACATTATACACAATATACACAATCAGTTTGATTGTAATACACAATCAGTTTGCACAGACATAAAAGATAGCTTGAGTCAACAGTACTTATGCTATTGATTTGATTTGATTTCTAGCATAATCCAGATTCAAATAGTCATTTTGGGATTAGATGGCAATAGGAAAATACAGACATAG
Source organism: Thamnophis elegans (assembly GCF_009769535.1). NCBI lineage: Eukaryota > Metazoa > Chordata > Lepidosauria > Squamata > Natricidae > Thamnophis > Thamnophis elegans. The sequence goes on along the minus strand of NC_045544.1, from coordinate 90,750,822 downwards.
ATAATGTTATAGCAAAACTGATACTACAAGAATGTTGACATGATCTCACAATCAACCTCAAGTGGTTCAGATGCAGCAACTATCAGATATGTGAAAATGGGGCTTAAGGGCAGTAAAATGATACGGATAGGTTTCTAACTGTTTTGTGATCCTCTCTTTAAGACATTAGAAGCCAGTAGACCTATCCTTAACCAGGTTTCTATCCATGATCCCCATTGTTCTCTGAACCTTGGTTGACTCCGTATCTCTTGGTTTCAGTTTGCTTTGTCTCAGCTTTAGGTAATGTACTTTTCCCAGCAGACACAACTCTTCAAAGCTGAAGCAAGGCTGTCCCTCTCTTATCTCATTGGCCCTTCAACCATCATTTTCAATTCCAGGGTGTCCTTAGGAACACTACTGTACATTGGTTGTTTGAGAAGATTGTGAAGATTTTAAAATGGGTAGTAGTTCCCAAAGCCTATTATCCACAGCATGGGATATGTGGTAGCTTGTGGTATGCAGGAAAGAATTTGGGAGGCTGAACAAAGAGATGCTGCCTAGGTAATGGTCAGATAAAAGGGAGCATAGCCCATGGCTGGATAGTGGATGAAGTAAGAGGCTAGCAAGGCATCATCCCTGTAAAGGAGATGTAAGGAGAAAGCTATTTTCAAACTTGTAAGATTCTGCTAATGTAGATTTATAATAAAATAAAATTATCTCATCTGGTGATATTTCCTGTCTGGTCTACCTAGTGAGGTTGATGGATAGATAGGGGCAAGGGGCAAAGCAGGTGCTATGCAACTCTGGGGCCTTACATTCTTGCTTCTAACATTGTGATGTGCATTGTGACAATTTAGCAGCACAACACAACAGCCACAACTACAGGAAAGCAGTAGTAGTCCTCCAAAAATCAGGTACACACATACACACAAGAACCAATATCTGTACTCAGGTCTTTTGTATCTAAATCCAGCTGACAAGAGTCAGCAAGGTACATTGAAGAATGAGAAGTTTTCTTTTTGATAATTTTGTGTGGCTTTTCTCCTGGGGGAATGTCTTTTGAGTGGGGGAAATGACAAGTTTTATTTTACAGTTTTCCCAGTCATTTGGGCTAGAAGGGAAACCGGCAAATCTCTTTTCAATTCCATCCATTAAAAAAAAAAAAAAGAAATAGCAAAGAAATGGCCCTTTCACTACTGCAACTGTTAAACAAATACATAAACCAGGAAGGTTCAGACATTCATGGCAGACAGTCCAGCACCCTTGTGGAAAATGGCCATTCAAAGGCAAAGACCAACTGTAACAAAAGCATTTATATAAGATGGGACGAAGCATAGAAGATGAATTGCACTATTTTCCCCCAAAGCACTAATTTTTATCTGGATCCAGAAAACCTGGGCCATAGGCCACTGAAGATGATGTCATCCATTCCAGCTATCCTGAAACATAGGCAGCCTGTCCTTGTCCTAAGGCAAGCAGGAAACGCAGATCGGCCTGAAGTGCTGGAATTATTAAGCAAGTATCAATTCTCAACAAAGCTAGAAGAACCCAAAGGATAATAAGTACCCAGCACAAACACATTAAAGCAAACCTTGAAATCAAAACAAAGATTCATTTCCAGCTAAAAGGAAGTTAATTGAGATTATTTAACCCCTTTATGTTTCATTTCATTTCCTTTGTTGTAGTGTTTGCACCTCAACTCGCTACTGTTTTGAAGCTTTCAAGGAGAGTTAAAGCCACCTCAACAATAGGATCCCTGGCACTGTTATTTGCCCAGACACTCTCAAGTCCTTTGTCTGTTCTACCAAATGGCCTGACTATCGTTTGAGAAGCAGGCAATGTCTCCCAGCTTGTATTATGAGGTGGCGTTTATTTTATTTTGTTTTTTATTATCAGTATTGAAAAGTGGCAAGAAAGAAAGACAGAAAGAAAGAAACTGTAGGATGCATACTGCATATTAATGGGCTGACAAGTTTCTTTATTCATCAAGTACAAAAAAAACCACAGAAGCTTATTTGTAGAAAGCACAAAATAAACTGTGGACTTTATCTTGACCTTGACAGTTTGATAGGGCTTTTTATTATCTTGGTGGAAAATAGAAATGATAACTAGTTAACAGAGAGCCAGTGCAGAGGTGGTATTCAGCAGGTTCTGGCCAGTTCTGGAGAACCGGTAGTAGGAATTTTGAGTAGTTCTGAGAACTGGTAAATACCACATCTGACTGTCCCTGCCCCCATCTATTCTCTGCCTCCCGAGTCCCAGCTGATCAGGAAGAAATGGGGATTTTATTAAGATCAGCAGAGTCTTATTTGCAATTAGATACATACTCGTGGTTTTCATTATGGCCCTTCCAGTCATAGTGCTCAGAGGTGAGGAGACAATGGAGATTTTACAGTATCCTTCCCCTGCCACACCCACAAAGCCATGCCCACCAAACTATGCCATGCCTACCAAGCCATGCCCACAGAACCGGTAGTAAAAAAAAATGAATGAGCCAGTGTAATGGTTAAGGCATCAGGTTAGAAACTAAAAGATTGTGATAAGATCATGATTTTTAGTCTTGCCTTGGGCACAAAGCCAATTGGATGACCATGGGCCAGTCAATTTCTTTCAGCCCTAGGAAGGAAGCAATGGCAAACCAGTTCCAAAACTGATGTCAAGAAAACTGCTCTTCAGGCAGTAGCAGGAGTCCACATTGACTTGAAGTCACATAATTAAAAATAATAATAATTAGTATCTTTCACACAATAGGTAAAATAAACAGTACTTTCTTCTATTTTCCACCACTGCAAACCTGGGAGATAGATTGTGCTGAAAGAGTCATACATGAGTACCCATAGCAGAGTTCCCTTTGTCTCCCCAGTACTAGTCCAATATCTCAATCATTGCACCATTCTGGTATAAAATTATTTGTGTATATAGATAGCCTACAATATATATTTAATTGTGTATGTGGAATTGGTTCAGAAAAAAAAAACAGTTCATGGTCTTCTTGGCCACCTTCTGAAGAATTATTAACCCTAAACTTAACTCTAACCTTCATTTAGAGAATGAAGAGATTTTATAGCAGAAATTTATTCCAGAGGGGTAATTAATTGGGTTAAATTAAAAAAAATAGTCCAGCATTTGAAAACATTTGTTCATTCATTTATTTATGCATTGCTTTAAAAACAACAGCAAAGTTCTAATGGCCAATACTCAGACCTCTGAGCACTATGACTGGAAGGGCCATAATGAAAACCACGAGTAGGTATCTAATTGCAAATAAGACTCCGCTGATCTTAATAAAAGTTGGCAAAGAGCTAAACACGACAGTGGCCTCAGTGCTACCATCACAAAAATGGCAGCTGAGTTCCTCTTCTTCTCCAGTGCAGCATGCAGTTATGTAAATGCATAACATGCTGTTATTGTGCTGTGCCCTTCTCTGCCATTTCTCATCCAGAAGCTAAAAGTGTACAGTATTGAAAGAACATAACAATATCGTACTGATGTCCTATAATTTGTTTCAGTAATTATAATTAAATGCCAAAAATAGATAAATAGCTCACATGTTTTTAGGTAAGCTTTCCCCCCCTTAGAGTCCAGTTGAGCTTTTCAAATAAAAGCAATAAAAATAATAAGAATGTTGACTATGGATTCAAATCCACATCCAAACATTTGTGAAGAGTTCAAACTTTTTCCAAAAGCAAACAGGGACCACATCCTGTTCCTTATTCAGTCTTATAGCTTAAGATCTTTAAGGCCTTAGGTGTTCTTCTTTCTCCAGCAAGCATGATTAGAGATACCTCATACCAACTATGAATGAGGAAATCAATTCAGTATTTTCATTATCCATCATGTCTTGAAGGTAGATCTTCACAAAAATGAAAATTCTTCACTTTTTGTTCATAATTTATCTAATCCTACAATTTATCTACAGGTACTTGAGTTATTATCATTGGTTCATGAAAGGAACATTCATGGGCATCCCTCGAGCAAAGGTAATGTCAGCAATTAATCCTTTCAACCCAAAAGCACTTTAAACCGTGTCTCTAACATAAACAGGGAGCCATTTGTTTGGCTACTGTTCAAGATCACAATGGCACTGAAAAAGTGAGTTACTGCCAGTCCTTGCACTTAAAACTGTTGCAGCATCCAAACAATCATGTGATCAAAATTTGGATGCTTGGGAACCAGAAATTCTTGTCCTAGTTGTAGTTGTTGAGAAGTGTAGATATGATTTCAAAGTACTTTACAGTATATTAAAACAATACAGTATATTAAAACAATCACCATTGCAAGGATAAAACAATAAACTTAAAATCCACAAAGTTAAAAATAATATGGTTGGCAGCTTTTTTAGGACAGCTAACAATCAGACTGAGAAATCAAAGAAATGCCTAGGTAAACTCCCCCCACCTTAAAACTATATAAGAGCATAAATATTCCATAGAAGACATCCAGCTGATCCTTATGGGAAGACAGTTCTCCTGAACTGGCTTCACAATGATAGTTGTTGTCATGTTCCATTCTATTACTCTACATCATCAACAGAATTTGATGCAATCAACAAGACATTCTCTCAAAATGCAAGGACTAGGTTGGCCCATAAAGAAACTGAGAGTTTCATAGATACAGGAAGAATATAAATTAAACTTCTCCAGTGTGAAGATGGAAGTTGAAGTCTCAGAACTACTAGATCTTTGTAATCTAGAAGTATCACCATTGGGCATATGATGGAAATCAGAAAACTGCACTCCCTCTCATTAGAATTATTATAAATAGAGATGACTGTAGACCACACCATGTTCAACTGTTGGAAGATTCAGTATTGCCCCAGATCATCTTCATTTCAAGACTATGTCAGATTGTAACTTGTGGAGTCTCCAAGCTTTAGAAGCAATGTTACAATCTTTTCCACACTGTGAGACAGTAATTGCTTTTTTTTAAAAAAATTAAATCTTCAGCAATTTCTTGTAAGGGGGAATGACATGCCTCTATAATCAACATGGCGACAACATTGTGCTAAAGAATCAAAGTTGTCCTAAATGAATCCTGATTTTTATACCCTCTATAACATTCAGTGGAAAATATATGCTCAAACTTCAGAAAACCCAAAGGGAAGAAGGATTGCAGTTTAAAAACTGTTGCTGAAAACACAAGAAACATGAATGAATATAAAATTCAGTTGGACATGGTCTGGGATTCTTAAAATCAAGCTTTTGGAACACCTATTTAAGGCTACTAGTCTAATAATGCAGTCAGTAACCAGTAGATGTCAGTACGTGATAATGAAACACATAATACATGAAACGTAGCCAAAATAAGTTTCATTTTCAGTTGTACCCAGCTGCTACCCATAATTATGTTTTGACATGTTTGCTCAAAGGATCCTTAAAATGCACTTTTCCTATATGGAATCAATGTTAAAATTTCACCCATGGGAAAAGATATGCTGACAATAGTACAAGATTAGCTGGTAATCCTCACTTTGCCAGAAGTATGAATGACTTCATCATATATTTCCTGGTTTCTCACACAGACACAAAAATTGCTTCTGATTAAAACTGTTTTTAAGAAAGACATTGCAGTTGAAGTACCTGAGTGTATTGTGTTTCAGGGGCATCCCGGAATGTCCCTTTCTGAAGCATGACTTCAGCAGGTATAATGTCTGTGACAGAATATGTAATGCAAATACAAGATTTCAGGTCCTTCTAAACTGCAACACCTGTTAATAATCCTGGCTTGGTTGTTGCAGTTGAAGTACATTCTCTGCTCTGTTTTAAGAATTAAATATCTTGTCTGCATAGTTTGACTTAATGAAAGTTTAACAAACGGTACCATTTCATCTCTCAATGTCTTACACAGTTTCATTTTTCATTTTCCTACTTTCTCTTAAAATTCCTGATCCTTTTATGGCTCCTTCTCTAAGTTAGACACACTCATATGAATTTAATTGTTGGATTCTTTGATTAATTAGATTAATATAGTTGGAAGGGACCTTGTAAGTTATCGTCCAAGCCCCCTGCCTAAGCAGGAGACCCTACACCATTTCTGACAAATGGCAGTCCAACCTCTTCTTGCCAGTCTCCAGTGATGAAGCTCCCACAACTTCTGAACACAAGCTGTTCCATTGGTTGACTGTTCCCACTGTCAGAAAATTTCTTCTTTATTGTTAGGTTGAATCTCTCCTTGATCAGCTTCCATCCATTATTCCTTGTCTGGTCTTCGGGTGCCTTGGAAAATAGCTTGACCTCCTCCTCTCTGTGGCAGCCTTCCCCCACCCCCAAAAAATATTGGAACACTGCTATCATGTTTCCCCTGATCCTTCTCTTCACTTCTTGATGTACATCATTGTTGGAGGATAGGAAATGTTATTCAAGATCAGGTTCCATTGAAAATAGAATGTAAGATATCTGTCCTTCCTACCTGCTAATAACAAAAATTGAGTACGAGCCTTCAGACATGAAGTGTCAGCAATCAGGGAAATTCAATAGTTTCAAAAATATCAAACAACTTTAGGAGTAAAAACAGTTAAGCAATTAGAATTACCACTTGACTTAGTAAAGTCTGAGCACACTACAGACTTAACAGCCACAAGATTATGAATGTGTGGTGGTTAGCTGGGTCAAATCCTAACATTCTATAAAATAGGTTTACTAAAGCTGCACTATTTGTATATGTCAGATTACAACAACTATCATTCCTGATCAGTAGGGCAATGCACTGGAATGATGAGGGTAGTAACTTAACACATCTGAAGAGAATCAGATTTGGGAAGAGAAGCATGGGGGAGGGGGATCAATCATAAACTTAGTAATATATGAGGGACCTATCAATTTTTTAAATTGTTTTGATTCTGACCACCTTGATAAACAAATGAAAGGAGCAGAAATGAAATGGGACTGAAATAAAAGACAGTATTAAACTAGAGTAGTCAGTAACTTTTACTGGATTTCCCAGATCTTTTATAATATATTGCCAAATGAATCATAGAATGAATTAATCCAGAGTTCTCAGTCAAAATACCCATGACTAGGATCAAATTATATTTGGAACATATTATGTGAAGACCAGCTTCCTTGATAAGTCCATTATGCTGAGAAAACTTAAAGGAAAAACAAGACAATGACCAGCAGCAAGGTAGATGGATTTAATTAGAGCAGTATCGGGGGCGTCTTTTAGATCAGTGGTCCCCAACCTTTTTATCGCCGCGGACCAGTCAGCCTTTGATAATTTTACCGTGGCCCGCTGAGGGCGCGCAGGAGTGGGGGGGCGTTGTTCGCGCGCGCTGTAAAATGTAAAATTTTATTGAATATTAACTAGGTTGCTTCTTTTAAGCTATTTTAATGTTTTAAAAAGTAAAATCTGATTTGACAACATTCTCAAGAGTAGTACATGAAAATTTGGCATAAACCTGCGTTATTCTTAGGTGAACATTCTGAGTAAGTTCTAAATAGCCGAATTTCTCTATTTCCTTTTGAGCCTGTATCCGCAAGACTCCATGCAACACATTCAAGGAACTCATATCCCTCCATGAAGTATGGAGCATTCCCAGAGTTTACAGAATACGCATCTTGACACCATATTTGACTCTTCACAAGGAGTAGAATACACAGCTATAAAACGGGAAGAAGCAGACTCGGTCGGGGGGCGGCAACGGGCGCTTCACCAGGCGGGTCGAAGGAGCCGCAGTTGGCTTGGCATTCGGGGCTGGGCGGGAGGCCTGGTGCACCGAAGCCTTCGCCTCTCGGAAGGGTCAGAGAACCGCCTGGCGACACGGGAGGTCGGCCGCCTGCCCCCTCCCCTCCATGGGAAGCACGAGGCTCCGCGTCGTTTCAGCCCGAGCGGCCGCCAGGCCAAGTGCGCGCCTTCGCTTCGGCGACAAAATGACAGCCCTGGAGAGCTACTGTGGTGCCAGGCTGGGCGAAGGGAGCCGCCGGCGGCGGGCGGGCGCCCTCCCCTCCCTCCCGCAGTGGAGCCTCCCTCGGCCTCTCGGAACGGCGAAGCTCCCCAAGTTCCCCCGAAACGGCCGCGCTGCGCCCCTCCCCCCCGCAACCTTAGTTTCTCCTTGGGAGGAAAATGCAGCGCCGCCGCCCCCTCCTTCCCCCCCTCGTCATTCCACGGGGCAGGCGGGCCGGGCGAGTCCGCGGACAAAGTTTCGCCTCCCAGGCAGCCTCCGCCAGCAGCATCCCAAGTTCGGGCCGAGGCCGCCACCGCCGCCCCCTCCCTCCCGGGGCGAGCAGAGCAAGAGGGCGGGGGGGAGATCAGCTATCATGGCCCCCGGCCGCTGCGCGGCCCGGTGCCAGGTACTCCACGGCCCGGCACCGGTCCGCGGACCGGGGGTTGGGGACCACTGTTTTAGATAACTGAAGGAACAGATTACAGATTAAGGTCAGATCATCCTGGAGGAAAATTATCTACAGTGTGTGGTTGCTAAGAGACAACATTGACTATAACACAAAATCAATCAATCAGTCAATCATAACTGCATAATTCTTTTGCTCTGCCTTCTATGTCCCTCAAAATTCCATTTTGGAAACTGAACTCATAACAAACATGTGGAAAAGTGTCTTGACTTATACTAGGAGTCCTGAATGAAATATTTACGGCGAAGCTTTGAGCCATCTGCCTCTGTTGTTAAATTGTCCTCGATGAGCTTTCAGCTAAGCAGAGCACATTTTGTGGCAGGGAGCCCACAGCTGAACTTTCAAAGCAACCTCTGTACAGAAGCATCCTGGAGGAAAGCAGGTCAATGAACACAAAAGAACAAGCATCTGTGTCAGTATGAGTGTGTCACTTCAGTCCACTGGAAAGATGTTGACATTATTTTACTTGGACCCAGAGGAAATACTGTAATTGTGACTGATTTCCAAGACAGAAGATGAACAAAATGTTGCATTATGGATTTAAACCACTGTGAATGAGAAAGTGCAAGGAGGAGAGGAGAGACTGATTAAAGGAAAAGAAGAAAAAAGTGAGAGGCAGCAAAGATATTTCTGAGAGAAAGGAGGGGTGTGTAGGAGGGAGGGGGGACACAATGCAACCAAACAGTAAAATCATATATTCCACCCAGTGACTTCTTTTGAAGGTTGAATTTATATAGATAAATGTTTTCCAAATAATAAGGTAATAATAAGGTAAAGGTAAAGTTCCTCTCACACATATGTGCTAGTTATTCCCAACTCTAGGGGGCGGTGCTCATCTCTGTTTCAAAGATGAAGAGCCAGCGCTGTCCATGACTCCGTAGTCATGTGTAAGGTGACCAGATTTTCAGATTGGTAAAGAGGGACACCTTTGATCGGGGGGGGGGGGGGGGTTGATTAAAAATTTTATACGGAGCAACAAAAATTTTCATACAACGCAAAAATAGTATTGTAATGTTTTTTTTATTTCAACATAACTACAATTTACAAATATAAATTGTAACTGTTGCCAAACATCCGAATTTTGATCACGTGACCATGAGGATGCTGCAACGGTCGCTAAGTGTGAAAATGGTCGCTAAGTGTGAAAAATGGTCATCAGTCACTTTTTTCAATGCCATTGTAACTTTGGTCACTATATCACCTTTCTTGCCACAGTTCTTAAGTGAATAAACGCAGCTGATAAGTTAGTAACATAAGTGAATCTGGTTTCCCCATTTGACTTTGTCAAAAAGTGATTATATGACCCTAGGACACTGAAACCATCATAAATACGAATCTGTTGCCAAACATCAAAATTTTGATCGCGTGACCATGAGAATGCTGCAACGGTCTCTAAGTGTGAAAATGGTCGCTAAGTGTGAAAAATGGTCATCAGTCACTTTTTTCAATGCCATTGTAACTTTGGTCACTATACCACCTTTCTTGCCACAGTTCTTAAGTGAATCTTAAGTGAAGATGTTATATCTTAAGTGAATCTTAAGTCTTAAGTGAAGATTTTATACAGTAGAACCTCTGGTCACGAACGCTTCTGACCAAAATATTCACATTCTCCACGCTGCTGATTTCCCCTTCCGCACCATTTTTTTTGTAAGCGCCAAATTTCCAAAATTAGGTTTGATTCATGACCAAATCAGTTTGCGACCAATATTATGGAATGAATTATGGTTGTGACCAGAGGTTCTACTGTATTCATGCCTTTACATACTCTATATCACCTCAAAGTGTTGCACAGCCTTCATAAGTTTCTAATACAGATAAAATTAAATACAACATCAAAACCATAAAAAAGTAAAATTAACCTGGCTAGAAAATCCTATGCCTGTCTTGCTATTATTACTGACACACTTGCTGCAGTATTTGATGGCTAAAAGAAAAAAAAATTGTTAAAGTGTGTATTATGTTCACTCCCATGTCTTGTCTGCTGCGTTGATTTTGAATTCATTAAAAGAGCTTATTTTACATCAAATCCCTCTCATATTATTCTCCTATGTTCAATAAACCCTAAGAGACAGCATACTATACATGAAATTCCTGTAACTGTATATTTAGTAAATTGTGGAGCTGAGTTTATCCAATTAACTCAGTTTTTGGACTTGAGTAATCACATACAATAAAGGAAATAAAACTATTTAGAATGAAGTGTAGTTGGCTATTTGTGATTAAGGGTGTCATGCAGAAACAATTATAGTTTTGATCAGGAAAATATCCTAAAAAAACCCTTTTGTTCTTTCAGAGGTTTTTTTAATGATTTTTCCATGGCACATCACATATTGTTTTGAATAAAAAAACAGCAGCTGCACATTTTTAAAAACCTACATTATTTTAAAATGCATTAAAAAATAAAAGAAAAAAACCCAGCACACTTACCAGCAGACAGAAACTCAATATTTTTCAAAGAAACTTTCCCACCATCTTGGAGTCCTCCAACCTCCGTGCCCCTCCCCTCCTGAAAATCCAGGCAGTAACACTGGCGACCTCTCTAGGCATTTCCTGCAGCTCTATGGTACTAGTTCATTTTTTTCTTATAAAATAAGGTAAAAAAGCGGTGCGGTGGGGGGGGGGGGAGGTCCGTTTTGTTGCTTTAACATTTTAATATCTCCAATGAAAGTACTGAGACAGAGAGAGGGATTAGACAGGGTGTCTTTTGTCTTGCCCCGTTAGGATTTCTTAAGCAAATCCACTGGCTTTCAACATGAAGCCAGAAAAAAATCAGGACTTTTTTAAAAGGCGGAGGGACGCGGGAAAAATTGTTATAAATCGTGACTGTCCTGCTGAAATCGGGTCATCTGGTCACCCTAGTCATGTGGCCAGCATGACTAAACACCAAAGGTGCACAGAGCACTGTTACCTTCCCACCAAAGGTGATTCCTATATTTTCTACTTACATTTTTACATGCTTTCGAACTGCTAGGTTGGAAGAAGTTGGGCAAGTAACAAGAGCTCACTCTGTTACACGGTGCTAGGGATTTGTATCACTGAACTGTTGACTTTTCTGATCAACAAGCTCAATGTCTTAGCCACTGAGCCACCGCGCCTCTTTCCAAATAATAGTTTCCCTTTAGTTTGGAAGCATTGAAAAGAATTACACTGGAAAAGTGCTGAATAATATGAGGAAAATGAAGGCATAAGACCACAAAGGAAACAGTCGAAGGATTTTCTCAACCTGGTATCTCCGGAGATCCTGGAACTGCAACTCCTAGAATCCCATCCGTGGTATTTCCAGCACAGTTGAACGGCATCAGGCTGGAGATTCTTAATAGCAAGTAAAAAACAAGTAAACATTCATAATTGGATGGAAGTCATTCCTGAGAGGTTTCTTTCACTTACCCTTCTTGGCCTATCAACACAATGTAAACATTTACAACAGCCTACAGATATTCATTACAGCAGCAGATTAGGTTTTAAAATATTTAGATTATAATCTTTTGGATTTGATTTAAATGTACATTCCTTGAAGCTTTATTTTTTTAATTGCAAATCCAATTTGTATTTTCCTATTCTGAATCATTTATTTTTATAAGCTTTTAATGGAAAGTATCTGTTTAAAGTTCAACTAAACCCCATTGAAATTCAATGGTGAAAAAAGTAAGGTTCTACATTTAGGCAAGAAAAATGAAATGCACAGTACAATATAGGTGGTACCTTGCTCAATAGTAGTAACTGTGAGAGGGATCTTGAAGTCCTAGTGGACAATCACTTAAATATGAGCCAGCAGTGTGAAGCAGCTGCCAAAGAAGCCAACACAGTTCTAGGCTATATAAACAGAGGAATAGAATCAAGATCATGTGAAGTGTTAATACCACTTTATAATGCCTTGATAAGGCCACACTTGGAATACTGCATTCAGCTTTGGTCGCCACAATGTAAAAAAGATGTGGAGACTCTAGAAAGAGTGCAGAGAAGAGCAACAAAGATGATTAGGGGACTGGAGGCTAAAACATATGAAGAATGGTTGCAGGAACTGGGTATGTCTAGTTTAATGAAAAAAAGGACTGGGGAAGACATGATAGCAGTGTTCCAATATCTCAGGTGTTGCCACAAAGAAGAGGGAGTCAAGCTATTCTCCTAAGCACCTGAGGGCCGGACAAGAAGCAATGGGTGGAAATAAATCAAGGAGAGAAGCAACTTAGAACCAAGGAGAAATTTCCTGACAATTAGAACAAGTAATCAGTGGAATAGCTTACCTCCAAAAGTTGTGAATGCTCCAACACTGGAAGTTTTTAAAAAGATGTTGGATAACCGTTTGTCTAAAGTGGTGTTGGGTTTCCTGCCTAGGCAGGGAGTTGGACTAGAAGACCTCCAAGATCCCTTCCAACTCTGTTATTCTATATTCTAGTTACTTAATGCTGGTCCAATACATCGATATATAGCTGCTTCTTTGCACCATGTTTTTTGGTCTTCTTCACAACTATCTAGAACATGGGTGTCAAACTCAATTGCATCATGTGATGTATCATGACAGATTGCAATGATTTTTTTGCCTTTGCAGAGCTGGGATGGGCCTGGCCTACACGTGACACATCCGGCCCATGGGCCACCAGTTTGACACCCCTGATCTAGGAGAAGCTGGGTTAGGGAAAGCTGTGCCAGAAATCTGTGCTTCTCTACCTTTTTGCTCCACTACGTTAGTTTTGTGCATAATGTTTACAGAGTGAAATGTTCAAAAATCCAACTTTTTAAATATATTCTAAAGTCAGAACAAAATACCTTGCATTCCAAAGTTTTGTCTCAAACTCAGCACTCTACGCTCTGTGCTTGCCTCAACTTTAGAAGAAAAATAAGGACATTCTTTCCATACTGTTTTGAGTGCTCCAATATTCTGTGATTGGTTTGTTATTGTTTTTTAGGTTAAGGCGAAGCCAAGGAGACTCATTATTCAGTATAACAACAAACACAGTTATCATTCCTCTTATCATTTGCTGGTGCTAAAGGAGATGGGATGAAAAAGTGTTAGTTTAAAACATATTAAGAGACTGTGAACATTTCAGGTACAGCAAAAGATTACTTCCTATCTGGTAATTAAGGTTATAGGTAGTTCTCAACGTATAGCCACAATTGAGCCCAACATTTGTGTTGTTAAGTAAGAATTTTTTAAAGTGAGTTTTGCCCTATTTTATGACTTTTCTTGCCACATTTGTTAGCCAAATCACTGCAGTTCTTAAATTAGTAACCCGATCGTTAAGTGAATCTGGTTTCCCCATTGACCTTTGCTTGTCAGAAGGCCGCAAAAGGAGATCACATGACTCTGGGACACTGCAACTGTCATAAATGTGAGTCAGTTGTCAAGCTTTCAAATGTAAATCACGTGACCATGGGGGTGCTGTAATGGTCGTGTGAAAAATGGGCATGTCAATTTTTTCAGAACCGTTGTAAGTTTGTCACTAAAACAACTGTTGTAAGTTGAGGACTCTATTTAAATGTTTTGCCATGTAGGCATTGGGATTCATGGGTTGTATTACATCATAATGTGGTTATTTTGTGAGCTCTTTTATTGAGCTTGGTTTGTATGTGGGTCAGGCAGAATGCCAAATGTAAAAGAATGCATCGAGCAATGTCTGGCATTTCAGATATCTACTCTAAAATATTACTATTGAAGTTTCAAACTGTAAATGCCAAACATTAAGTTGTTTCTGAACAGAGCCATCAGTATATTTTTGTTTTTATATTCTCCATTCTGGTTTAAATGAGTCAAATGGCTATGACTTGCTTCTTAGCTGGGCTTCTACAGCCGTTTTAGGGCAAGCTAGGTTACTTTTGTTTGCTATGAGAATGTTTTCAAAAATAATGAAAACACTTCGCTCGCTTCTTCTGATGGCTGGGTTTAGATATAATTCTGGATGCGCAATAATAATCCAATCTACTTTGGTAGCACTGACATGAAACCAAAGGAACTAAAGGTTTTGTATTACTTTCCCCAGTGTCATTTAAGGCATTCTGTGAAAACATAGGAAACCTGAAAAGTTCAGATAGTATGGATGTTTTATTCCGAGCTCACAGCAAAACATGAGGATGACACATCCACAGTGGCATCATTTACACCAAGGCCCTGACTGATTTCATTTCATTTCATTTATTGAATTTCTATGCCGCCCAATCCCGAAGGACTCCAGGTGGCTTACAGAAATGAAAAATATTAAAAAAGAATTAAAACAATAAGACACAACAAAATTAAGAAAAAGCACAACATGCACCTAATCAAAACGGGGCTGGACCTCAATCAAGAGGTCAACAGCCCCAGGCCTGCCGGAAAAGCCAGGTTTTAATGGCTTTACGGAAGGCCATGAGAGTGGGTAGGGCCTGGATCTCTGGGGGTAGTTCATTCCATAGGGCCGGAGCAGCAACAGAGAAGGCCCTGCTCCGAGGCGTCGCCAGCCGACATTGTCCCACTGAAGGCACCCAGAGAAGGCCCATCCTGTGCGATCTTATTGGTCTTAGGGAGGTATGCGGCAGAAGACGGTCTTGCAGTCTGATGTACTTATACCAGACATTGTCACACAATTACATCAGCATGGCCTTTGAGTTATTTATCACACACATCATAATTTGGCTTCTTCTCATCTTCTCTGTAGAATCCTGCATTCTATGACATGGTGCCCTGTTGGTTGTTAACGTTGTATATTTGTGGACTGGTTATGAAAATACCTTACACAGTCCAGCTGAATTTGATTTTGCTAACCCTAGGATAAATCTGAAGAAAACATTGTCTTCTAATAGTTATTTTCCAGATGACCCGACTGTCTATTTTCCCACCACGTTTAATAAACATCTCCAGCAGCTCTTACTAGCACATCCCTATGTCACATGCCTTCTTCTTCTCAAAGCAGGAAATGACCTCTGTTCCTCAGCAGGAATCTGTTCACACCATTCTGCTTCCTTTTCCACAGACAGACCCAGCAGAATTATAAGAGTTCCATTTAAGTGAAGAAAGCAGCTTCTTTTTTATTCCTGTTTCCACCCCTTTCATCACAGATAGAAGCAAGTTTTTCTTGTTCTAGTTATAGGCTATATCTCTAGTAATTTTAAGACTTTTTATTAAAATATCTTTGATAGTGTCTTGCTCCTCAGATAGTTATCAGCGTGAAAAGATACAATTTGCACTGTTAGATCTATTAGAAAGCACACTAGAAATCTTTCAATATACTTGCTCCAAACAAACTTGGGAATGTGGGGAAGAAAAAAAAAACAGATTGTCTAGAGCAGGAGTGTCAAACTCACATCATCATGGTGGTGCCATGTGATGTATCTCGACTCCCCCCCCCCTCAGTAAACCATCTGTGGGTGTGGCCAGCACATGACGAACCCGGCCCATGGGCCGGGAGTTTGACAGCCCTGGTCTAGAACTTCCCTTCTATTGTTTAGGAGATAAGAATGTAAAATCTAAGATATGCAGCCAACTTTGCAGATTTGTTTCCCTTATGAAATAGTTCCTGGGGAAGGAGGTATCAAAAGGCTGTCAAGACTATCACATCCCTAGAATTCAGAAGATTTGATCTATAATCTTTGCAAGAAAAGGCACTCTTACTTTCTGTTTCCCATCATTAACACCAACTAGATGACTTCATCTTCAAATCAAGCAATTCTGTACCATATTAAAAAGGAAGAGGAAAGACATTGTCTACATGATTCTAAACTCCAAAATGCCAGATGCAGCCTTTGTATCAGCTCCAGGTAGGAGGAACTCCTGGGCAAAATAGGCTAAAGTAGCATCCCCTTCATTTACATTTGTTTATTTCTTTGTATCGGGCCAATGTGAAAGAGCAAGATAACTGCAGTCTGGTGCAGTTTCTTCTTCTTCTTACCATTGTTCATTTATCTGGACAGGCTCTGGGGTCAAACAGAAGTAAAGAAAGAGGCCACACCCAATTAGTACCGGATCCCTGATGGACCTTGCTTAATGGTGTCAATTTTTGATACCACATGGTAATAGCCAGAATCACTTTTCTTCCTATTGATGAAAGCTGGGATCCATAAATATGATGTATGGTTTGAGTATGAATAATGCAGTGGTTCAAAAGCAATGCTTACTTTTGCAATGGTTCTGGTTTCCACTTCTATAAGAATATCTAGAGTTCAAAAGATATCCATCACAATTTATTATTTTAAAAAAACTTCAAGGCATTTGCATCTCTCCTTTCTGATGAAAAAATGATCAGGGCATCTTCCTTTTTCCAGGATCAATTCCAGTCATACCCTATCCTACTCTGCTATGCTGCAGGGGTAAGTAAGTGCTCTTTCAGCTTCTATTTAATACCTACATTTCTCTGGGTGCACATTCATTGCCATAGGGTGAAATATTATCAATATGCTGATGATACCCAACTGTACATCTCAGCTCCTGCAAATTCAGCAATGCTGTGAATAAATGTGAACAATTAACCAATGGAACAGTTTGCCTTCAGATGTTGTGGGTGCTTCATCATTTGGGGTTTTTGAGACTAGACAGTTATTTGTCTGAAATGGTATAGCATCTCCTGCTCCAGCAGGGGCCTGGACTAGAAGACCTCCAAGGTCCCTTCCAACTCTATTCTGATTCTGATCTTATGCCAGTATCTGGAGGTTGTGGAGATCTGAATGGGGAACAATAGGCTTTAGCTGAACTCTGGCAAGACTGAGTAGTTTTGGGTTTGGAGGCTCTCTGGCTCTAGGACTAGACTATCTCTGGTGCTGGAGAGGGCTGTACTGCTCCACATAAACCCCATATGCCATCTGGGAATCCTTGTGGACTCACAATTCCTGCTTTAGGGGACAATTGTTGTTATGAGGGTCTTTGCCTAACTTCATATTGTTTACCAGTTGTGCCTGCTTCTAGACCAAGGGGCTCTCCTTATAGTCACTCATGTACTGGTTACCTTCTGTTTGGACTGTATAAATAAGATGTGTTACATGAGGCTGCTCTTGAAGAGTAGCTGGAAACTTCAGCTGGTTCAAAATGCAGTAACACCAGGAGTAATGTGTGTTATTAGTTCAGCTCTGCTGCAAGAGCTGCATTATTATGGCTCAGAGTCCAATTCAAGGGCCTACATGGCATGGGAGGGTTTTTTTTTTAAAGCACCACCTCTCCCCAATTTCATCTGCTTCACTGGATCCAAAAGAATGGGGATGAGAAATGGTATTCAGCAGGTTCTGACCAGTTCTGGAGAACCGGTAACAGAAAGTTTGAGTAGTTTGGAGAACCGGTAAATACCATCTCTGACTGGCTCCGCCCCCATCCATTCTCTGCCTCAGCTGATTGGGAGGAAATAGGGAGTGGGGAGGGAATGGAGATTTTACAGTATCCTTTCCCTGGAGTGGGGAGAGAATGGAGATTTTGCAGTATCCTTCCCCTGCCATGGCCACCAAGCATGCCCACAGAACCGATAGTAATAAAAATTTGAAGCCTACCACTGATGGGAATATTATGGGTTTCATCATCTATGAAGTTACATCTGGTGGGTCCCAACTGGCAGACCATCTATATTGTGGCATTAACATTTGGGGAATCTTTTCGGTTCCACCACAAATGCGCAAACGACAAAAGCGCGCCTGACTAAACTGCGGTGACAAAACCGCACCGACGAATGAGCACTGAAGCGCGCCGACAACAGTGCCCGACAGAGGCGCGCTGTAACCCTAACCCTAAACCTAACCCTAAACCTAACCCTAAACCTAACCCGAAACCTAACCCGAAACCTAACCCGAAACCTAACCCTAAACCTAACCCTAAACCTAACCCTAAACCTAACCCTAAACCTTACCTTACCTTAAATCCCGCTTCTGTCGGCGCGCTGTTGTCGGCGCGCTGTTGTCGGCACGCTTTTGACATCGCGGTTTTAGCGCCGCAGTTTTGTCGGCGCGCTTTTGCCATTCGCGCATTTGTCGGGTCACGATCTTTTCCCCTTGAGGTAAGATTGGCTTCATCATTTCAGAAGGTCCTTCAACATCTAGTAATTCCAGAAGGTTTAGAGATTCCAGGTAATAGGTGAACTAGTGTAGTAACAGTCTTAATATTAACATTCCTTCATCTATTATTCTTAGTTTAGCTATTTATATATTCTTAAATGCTTTTTTATAATTGTTAACTATAATGGTTTTAGGTATTTATTGTTTTATTTTTTATTTTATGCCACCCAGAGTCAATTGCTTGTGAGATGGGCAGATATTTAAATCGTGATCTGTCAAAACCGCGGAGGACAAAATCGCGCTCAACGAAAGCGCGCATTTGACGTCATCACAGCGCGATGAAAAAAATTAAAAATTGAAATAAAAATAAAATTAAACCAAGCCGATTCACATAAAGGTAAGGGTTAGGTTTAGGGTTAGGGTTAGGTTAAGGGTTAGGGTTAGGTTTAGAGCGTTAGGGTTACGTTTAGCATTAGGTTAAGGGTTAGCATTAGGTTTAGCGTTAGGTTAAGGGTTATGTTTAGGGTTAGGTTAAGGGTTAGGTTTAGGGTTAGGTTTAGGGTTAGGTTTTGGGGGGTTAGGGTAAGGTTTTCGCTTTATTTTTACATTTTTCGATCACAGCGCGATGTTTTCATCGCGCTGTGATGACGTCAAATGCGCGCTTTCGTCGAGCGCGATTTTGTCCTCCACGGTTTTGTGGTGGAACCATTTAAATTAGATTAATAAATAATTAAAACAAAACAATAAAAGCCTGCTAAAAGATGATGATCTGTAATGAGGTAAAATCTCATTTTGTAAGATCAACCATTCCATAATCAAGGTACTGCCATCCTCTCCCTGATCCCAGTTAAATGCTTCTACCCAGATTTCATTCATATTCAGGTCAAAATAAGGTGGAAGAAGACAAGAGACAGTTCTCTAATGCACAGCCACAATTTTTTGAAAAGCAAAATAAATATTCAATGGGGTAGAAAATGATATGTGCCAATAGGCATAGGCATAACTATCCTAGCCAGCTGGAGTTCATGGGTTCTAAACAAGAGATCAAAGTATGACTCCAGCTGACAAAATGATCTCTCTTGTCATCTTCTTCCTGTCCTTAAAGGAGTTTCTTTATTTTTCTTCTGAAGTTTGAGTTTCCATGTGAAAAGTGTGTTTGCTTAATTCATTTGGCTGGATAAAGAATGAAGAATCATTATTTCATGATCAAGAGGAAGAGAAACATTCTTGCTGTTCTGATATTATCTGAAAGTGTTATTTTTTCTGCCTCAAATAATGGGATTCTGGTAGGACAGCTATAAATCTTCAATGCTTACCATTGCTTTATACTCAGATAAAGGTAATTATTGCTGATGGTGTCATGCATTTTTCTTTTGCCTGGCCAAACAACATACTTCAAGTGAAACAGGCAGAACTCCAGCCGATCTTCTCCCTTCCTTTAACAGAACTTGGGCTTTGAGCTGTGAGATTACTCATACCATAGGAAATACTGTTGATTGAAAGCCATAGTCATTATTTGGTTCAAGAATCATTTCCCTTCTCAGCAAATGGAAAGGTGTTGAGTGCACTCCAGCTGAAAGGCTAGCTCACACAAAGAAGTCTCTTGTGCTGTTGAAAGAAACAGAAAAAAATAGTATGGTAAAATTAGAATTAAGTTCTTACTTATTTGCTTCACCCAATATTGGATTTTTGTCTTCTTCTGAAGACCTCCTAAACTGCTATCAAAAGACCATTGTGCTCAACAGCATCATGCCACCTCACAGTGAAAGTTGTAAATTAATTTTCGCCTACCTACTATTCATTCTTCACCTTACCTCCTACAAGCAGAGTCTTCTTTATTGCTGTTTGTTTGTTTGGATTTTTTTAAAATTTGCAATGGGAGTTTCTCCACCAAGGACCCTCAGTGCATTTTGTTTCAACAAGAGACACAAACATTGGTTCTTTGACTATGAAAGATTCTTCCCACAAAGATTTGAAAGTTGTCTACATTACCATTTTTTCAGTATGTGTTCACCATCTTTTTATTTAATCAGACATTTCATGATTATACACTATTGTGATGATTTGATACTTTTGTTGTTTCAGTATATAAAACTTTGATTTCGTTACTTTTTTAAAATTGTGAGAAATAATGTCATATACTAACATCAAGATCCTTAAGTACCTTTTTTGCCCTATTAAATCCCTAAAACAGCTCCAGCCTCTCAGTAATTTTGGTTGCAAAAAATCTTGAGTTGTTTTCAGGCTATCTTTCCCCACCCCATCCCCAGAAAATCACTTTTAAATTATTATTTATATTTCATTGCCACCAGTGGAAACATTCTTTGAAATGTAGATCCCAGCTTTGGAAAGTTAATTTTCCAAAGGCTTCCCCATGGAGAGTGACAGGGTGGAGTGGAGAACAGGATGATAATAATTGCATCCTGTATCCTTTTAAGTCAACATCTTTTCCCCCACCAAACATTTTTACCATATCACGTGGTACTATCCAGTTTCTCATAATTTATAGCCATGCTCCATACAACTGCATCTTGATATTTAGGAAATCTTTTTAAACCATCTCAAATTTTTGAGAGGGTTTTTTTATTTTAGAAAAGTTGGGATCTCAAACTGTCAGAAGCAGATATTTGCAGTTACTTGATGTTTGCACAAAAATATGTCTCTATTGCCAAGAGTCACTGATTAAAACAGGCAGTAACCAAGTTCTGCAGCAGATAAGCAAGGACTACTTGACACAGTGATGGCTATTGTGATTTATAAAGCCTGAGGATTTATCTGTAGACTGAAACAAACTCACAGATTAGTTGTTCAAACTGAGGAATAAAGCTTGGAACTGTTTCTCTATAGATCCAGTTAGGGGACTGTTGGTTCCTAAGCTAAACAAATCTGGTTATAGCACTGTTGGTGGACAATATCAAAATGTTCCTGTTTTCATACCTTGGATTGCATACATCTGTGTATGCAATCAAATTCTTTTTCTTACATCATCTCCTAACAACATAAGCAGGTTTTCCCATTATTTCACCCATCAGCCCACAAATGCTTTCATCCCCTTTTTCTTATGATCCATCACATGCTTAAAAATCAGACTCCAGACAAGTAACCCTTAGAAAGTTCTTACTGCTTCAAGCTATAAGCAGAGAAGTTCCTATCGAGACCTACTCATTGCTTCAAATACCTTTTCAGCTCCTGACCAATTCAGATGCTACTTATTGATATTCTTCTCCTCCCATCTTAGTGGAATCCAGCTCAGCTGTTGTCAAATCTGCCAACAATCACAGCAATGCTACTGTGATAAAATAGGTCCAATTCTCTCCCAATCTTACATTTCTGGGGAAGGACAGAACTCATTAAATAATTATCAATTGTGACAAGAAAGTAGCCAGCCAAACACTTGCTGCTAATCTAGCCATGACAGCAGGACTATACCTTTCAAAGCGGTAATTAGCTAGATGAACGACAACATAAGTAGCAGGCAATGACATGGAAAGGACTGTCCCTAAAGAACGGATTCATTATACATAGGGTTTAGAGTTTGCATGACTTATGAATGGCATTTTGCATTACACAGTGGCATCCCATCTTTTTCCTTTGTTGCTGTAAGCAAAGGAAGAAAGGAAGTGTGTCTATTATGTACCTAAAGGTGACGCTGAACATCAGAAGAAGTAATTCTGCTTTGGCACAGGTATGACGAGAGAAGGAGCCATTATCTATCATTAGAACCTGTGCCCCATCATTCAAAGCACTTGACTATTAACTTCCCTCCTCCCATGAATGATTATAGCAACAAAGGGCTAAATTAAATATTATGTGAATACCTGTGTGAACAATACAGACCAACAAACACCTATGCGACCTGGCAAAGATCCTCAAACGAAACTGCTGAAATCCCAGCTGAAATATCACCTAAATGGCTCACATGGTGTTTGCTTTCATCTTGCAAGAAATAAATATCAATATAATACAATGTAATAGGATTCATTTTGCCCAAGAGAGGTATCTTCAGGAGATAGTAAAAAATGATCAGGAAGGCAGCTGTGACAGAGTGGGCAACCAATGGAAATGAGATGTGCCTCATCTCAGGTAGTTTGCTACAGTGATTAAAACATCAGGATAGAAACTGGAAGACTGTGAATTCTAGTCCTGCCTTAGGCATGAAGCCAGCTGGTGACCTTGGGCCAAGCATTCTCTCCCAATTTTAGGAAGGCAGTGGCAAAACATTTCCAAAAATGGTGCCAAGAAAACTGCAAGTGACTAATCCGGGCAGCCATCAGGAACTATAATTTTGAAGATTCAAGAATAAATATTCAGTGAAGTTCCTTTGGAATCCACTTTAGTATCATTTCAACATCAGAAGACCTACTTTCCCAGGCTTTTTAATTGGCTTTTCGCTAATATTTTAATTTATATTGTTTTAGGTTTTGAATGACCACCATAGGTTTGACATTTGACACCCTAGTGTAGTGTCAGCTCTCAGAATTCTCTGGCCAGCATGTTGGAGTTGAAATCCAGACATCTTAAAGTTGACAAGTTTGAAAATCGCTTCCCTAACATACATGATTTTATTTGATTTTATTATAAATTGTTTTCACTCAGATTGTATTTTGTAGATTTGTATTTTATTGCAAAGCGTTCATAGTGCTTCATCTACTGAATGGTATAAATAGTAGCAATAGCACTTAGATTTACATACTGCTTCATAGTGCTTTTACAACCCTCTCTAAGCTGTTTACAGTCAGCATATTGCCCCCAACAATCTGGGTCCTCATTTTACCCACCTTGGAAGGATGGAAGGCTGAGTTAACCTTGAGCCTGGTGAGATTCGATCTGCCAAACTGCTGGCAACTGATGACCAGCACAAGTAGCCTGCAATACTGCACTCTAACCACTGCACCACCGCAGCTCATAATAAATAGATATAAAATAAATCAACGCACAAGAAAAGGGACAGGGATTCAGCCATGCAGTTGAGGTCACCAGCCTGATTTTGCACGCTCTCTTCAGCAAAGTCTTGTTCTCCAGACATGTTTTCATGACTTCAAGTGGGAATCTGACAACCATGTCAAATTGCAAACCTGACATACTCTGGTAAAAAGTTTTAAATCGTAACAGGATTTCTCTTGGGGCGGACTTCAGAAAACATATTTCTTAAATAAATGAGTAAACATAAGAATGAAGGAAATGTAAAATTAGAAGAAAATTTGATTTCCCTTATGAAATTGTTGGCCTGGGGGAAGTATTTCCTTTCTCCCCCTTTTTGTTATGTTGTTAGAAATTCTGATACGTTGTAATATTTCAATACAGTAGTATTTATACAATATTAATTAAAGATTATTTACATTCTGTTAGTTAGATAATTTAGAGTGTTGAAAATAGAAAAAGTATTCTATCAATAGAGAATAATTTATTTATAAATATATATCACCTATTCCCACAATTTTAAGCACTTACAAAACACCCAATAAAAGATCTATAAGTACTCATAAAACTATCCATACTTGTCTTTTTTTAAATCAAAAATTGTTAAGTTGGATTGTTGTGTGGCAAGGCCTGTTTGCTTGAATTCTAACACTCAAAGCACTTTACCTTTTTCATTTTCTATTATTTTGTCTATTTTGTGGTCCCACTAGTTCTTGCTTGCAGGAAAATGGTATTTCTTCCAGAAATTATTGTGTTTTGTTGCATAGTCAGCCAAATTAGGTTTGATATTTTTATTCACCTATTCACCTATTCCCAAGGACCTGGGAAAGACAGATGTTTGTGTTTGATGATGCTAAAGGTATCATCACATGATATAAGCTGTTCCTAGTAAGGCTGTCTTTTGCAATTGACTGATGGTAATTTTGTCAATGCCAATGATGTTCATGTGGAGTGTTTTGGGATTGCATTCAAGGTACCTATTTCTATTGGTACTACTTTTGTTTTCTTTTGCCACAGACATTCTATTTCTATTTGCAATTCTTTCTATTTTGTGATTTTCTCCAGTGCTTTTTCTTGCAATCTACTGCCTCCAGGTACTGCCATATTTACAATTTGGCTTACTTATTGAAAGTTGTTAAGTCTGGAGTGTTATATGGCAGGTGCTTGTCTGTTTGAATTTTTTATTCTTATTATTACAGTAACATCAGAGTCACTTCATGAGGGGGGGATGGATGGTTTTAATATTTGATAGAAGATAGCTGGACAATGTCCATGAAATATGGACTTATTTAAATGCTCCAAGGAAGGCCTCTTCCCCAGCCCCAGTGCAACCTGTTCATGAAATAAAAATCAAATGGTGCATTAAAATGTTTATCTAATTGGAAGCAGAGGTAGAATTAATGTAAAGTGTTTCAGCACATCCAAAAAAAAAGATGAATTAGCTAATCAGAAGGTCAAAAGAAATACCCAGTTTATTACATGTTCTGGTTATTTATTACATGATTATTGCAAGGTAATATTTGGAAGTGGGATACAGATCTCCACATACATGCATAGGGTATTACAGAACAGCCAATATTCCTATTGGCACATGGGTCATGCTATCCTTACAAATTGTGGGTTTGTGGCTGCACTGCTCTGTTTCCAAAATTGCTTCTCGGTTGCCAGATTGCTGAAGTGCCTCCGGCTTCGGCCACTTCCTTTGTTTGCTTGCCCATTCAAATTCTTATCCCCCACTCCGCTTCGTATGGCAGATGATTCCATTATATCTGCCTTATATTGGTCTAGCCTCCCTCCTGCCTCACTTTTCATTAACCTAAGCAGCAAAAGCCAGGAGTAAACTGAAGCATCTGGTTGCAGATTCCCAGTATCAGACTATGCAACAGCTGCTTTGCAGAAGGGCCACACTGAAAACTGCCTACTGCAGATCTATTATTCTAAGTGTCAGCCCAACAGAGGAGAAGAGACTGGAACAAATTCTTCATTTTTACCTATGGAATCACTGGGTTAGCTCGGTGAAAGGAAAGGGGCAGAGAAGGAAAAAGAATTGAAATTGTATCTAATCTCTCTTTTTTTTGGATATTATGTCTGTACCCGAATCAGGCTTTGCAGGTACATTCTTGGCATTGGATCACATTATTTTCTATTTGTGCACCAGCATTCATTGGCTCTCTTTCACTGTACAGTCTTGAAAATGGTTTCTGGATTTTCACTAGAAATTAATATCCACTGGTTAGTTATTTTTGGCAATACGTTGTTTGACAGCATTTAATAGAAATGCCAAACAAGGGAACCAGATTCTAGTCTGTGAATATTTACACTCAAATAACTTCATTTGGATGACGGTAATTTAAGAGTAAAAGTAACCAGGCTCAGAGCATTGTCATGTTTTTAAAAAAATGCTTTGGTAAAGCTCTTTTTTCACCCCTGAAGAATTACAATAATGACACTGACACTTCCCTATGTTTCATATTGCCTAATAAACAATTAAACAAAACTTAAAAGTCAAAAATAGCCAATCAACCATAACCTTAAAACACAATAAATAAAATTTGTGGATATCATCCAGATTTAGCTGCCCAAAAATTTAGTGAGGCTTATATTCCTGATTAACCCCTCCCATTTATTTCAGTGGTCTAAGACTATATTTGGATTTAACCGGGTATATTTTAGAAAGACCACATTAATGCAAAGGCCTTTTTCTATGTAGACATTTACAATCAGTGAATCACAGATTCTCTTCAAAGTTAGCTTTCCTATTATCTATAGGGGGAGAATACTCAATGCAGAAAGTTAAAATAAAAGGATGCTTTCTGCAGTACTTCCTTTCATCACTTACAGTTCAGGCCATGTCTGATCATTTGTATAGCATGGAGATTCCATTAATATGATGAAGTTGATGGCCCTTTTCACCTGGACCTATTCCATGCCTAAGGAACTGTTTAGTCTTCTTTAAATCCTCAAGGCTCAAACAGGCTATTATCACCTAGAAATGATCAAGATTGCTTTTAAAATCTGAAATACTTCTATAGGAGGTTCTATGTAGTATAATTGAAAGTTAGACAATGGGCCTATAATATTATGAAGAGTCAAGGATAAAAATTCTAACACAATTGTGGATGATCAACTAGCAGATCATCCGAGGCATTGAATTAAACAGCAGGAATGTTAAGAGGGATAAGTTTCTCTCCTATTTTGTTGTTCATATTATTGTACAAATTTTATAGTGTAAACACCATAGCTAGGCATATTATCTAATCTAATCTCAATTTGCCATTCAAAAGTGACTAGTGCTGTCACATATCCATCTAAAACAGGTAAGTATTATCTAGAACTAGAAGCCAAGTTAACATTCCTTGGAGCACCAAAAGTTGTAAAAGACTGGGCAATGGCACAAAATAATACAGACAATAAAGTTCAGGATTTTCCATTTTTCCTTGGATAAGAGTTTCCTTCCTTCCTTCCTTCCTTCCTTCTTTCCTTCCTTCCTTCCTTCCTTCCTTCCTTCCTCTTTGAATAACAAAGTAGTAATAAAACAACTAACCAAGTTTAAAACAGTAGGAAATAAATATAACTACACAGAACTGATAGGAAACCCATGTTTGTATTAAGTATATTATTTTGCTGGACCCAGGAGTCAAATCTTGTATCTTGCCTCCTCTGCTTTGTGGCTCCCTTGGAGATTTGTATGGCTACACTTAAATTTTCTATAAGGCCCTCACAACTGACTCTTCCCTCAGGTATTTAGGCCAGAATATTAAATGAACTTTCATGATTGGTGTGTTTATTACAGTTTTATGGTAAAATTGGATTTTTTAAAGGTTCTGAACTTTTGATATGTGATTTATTGGTTTCTCAAAGTTACTGCTGTTTAGTTTCAACTTCTTGTACAACACTTACGTGATGAGCAGCTATAGAAATTGTGTATGTGTGTGTGTGTTTGCATTATGTGTAAATAACTGTTTTTTTGCATGCTATGCTGGATTAATTCCTTAGATCAATGATGGGATTCAAATAAATTAACAACCGGTTCTCTGCCCTAATGATTTCTTCCAACAACCAGTTCACCAAATTGCTCAGAAAGTTAACAATGGGTTCTCCCAAAGTGGTGCGAACTGGCTGAATCCCACCACTGCCTTAGATTATTTCCAAAAGAAGCAGCAGGAGGAGTAGAAATACTATATTGGGATGACAACTTAGTCTAAAATGAGGCAATTAAGGATATTGCCAGAATACTCTTTGTTTAATTATGTGGCAGCACCAACTTGTTTAAAACGACCAAAGGTTTATCCCTTGCTTTGATCAAGATCCATTTGGATAGGCAGAACTACAAATCCCATAATCCCCAGATGACTCAACCAAGAGTCTCAGCTGTACTGATTGGAGAAAAAGATTACATAGTGGCACACATGCATATCTAAGCCCATATGCAGCATCCTACAAGCTGTGGAGCCCGGGGCCTCTTGCCCCAGTTTGCCATTAGTCATCTTCAAGGCAGGGAAATTTGGGAATTAAACTAAGGCTGCTCAGCTTTGCTCAGGATGACACTGATAAATATTCACGCCAATGTCTTTCAAATGTTATTGTGATTCACCTTCCCCTCCTTCCTTCCCCTGCTTCAGTCATCTTGCTGGCTCTGAATTTTTTTACTTTTGTCTCGAACCTCAGCTGTCTTCAGTTTATTGCAGATGACTGCTATTGTCTTTCTCTTTTATCCGCTTCACTGTGTCTCATTTTCCTAAAGTACCTGGCACCCATTTTTCCGTAACATTGTTCCTTTGTTTCAGGAAAAGCATAATTTCAGGAGACAGCAGAAACATAATTCAGAAGGCCAGGAGGTGACATCCTCTCTCACCTGATCTTTATTCATATCTGGTTTTAATTGCATTCTTTTTTATTTTCCATTTCTCAAGCACCTTGTAACTCCCTTCCTCCCCGACAGGAAGATGCATTTTGTTTCTCATAAAATTGCTTTCCTATGGCATTTCTATTCTTCAGAAATGTAAGAGGCCTCTTGGCCTCTGGTGGCTCTGTCCTGCGGATTGAACTGTTGGCCTTCGTGTAGCTTATTCCTGTTAAAACTTGATGTTATTCTTTTTCTCAGCTGCACTCCCCTTACACCATAATGGACTTTTAAAATATTCCATGGCCATTGATTTCAGAATGAATGTTCGTAAGCATATGTTTACACCACAGCTATGTTTTTCCAGCCTTTCTCACAGTTAAGCTGATGCCTCTTTAGCGAAACAAATTTTCTCTGGTTCATTCAAAATACAAATTATACAAATACAATTATAATATAGTATACTGTACTGTACTACACTTCACTACACTTTACTGTTATGTATCAATAATCACATTTGTATTTGTATTTATTAGTTTATCAAATATGTACAAGATAGCAGGTATTAATATAAACATGGACATGAACGAAAGAAATGAATACAAATAAATGGGGACAGTGGGACAGGGACGGTAGGGATGCTGGTGCGCTTATGCATTTCTATATTGCCCATCTCCCTCAAAGAGGAACCTTGTGGGGTGTACAATAAAATGTTAAAATATAAAACATAATATATAAAAGGTTTTTAAAAAATTAAGAGGCGGCAAGAGATTAAAAGTAGTTAAAAGATGAAGGAAGGGCTTGCAGATGATTAACCAGCCCCATGGCTGCATGTTCCCCTGGGCTCCCAATAAGCAGCTACAGAGACATGTTTTGATTCCTTTTCAAGAAGCAAGCATGTTAACATTGTGGTTGCACAGAATATGGGTTCTGTGCAAAAGTATGTTGTGGCTGAAAAGCTGTCTCACTAGCGAACCCGTAGAATGCTTCTCATTGTGTAAATTATCCATTTTTGTGTAGGAGTTAAGCACTTGGCTAGAAACCAGGAGATTATGAGTTCTAGTCCCGTTTTAGGTATAAAAACTGACTGGGTGACTTTGGGTCAGTCATTATCTTTCAGTCCAACTCACCTCATACAGTTCTTGTTGTTGGGAAAATAGAGGAGGAAGGAGCATTAGATATACTCACTGAATGAGTTATTTATATAAAAAATAGAAAGGTGAAATTTAAATAATCTAAAAGAAAATAAATATTTGTTGTTTAATGAAGTTCCACTAGTACCAAAATGGCACAATAAGTTATGGTAAAACATGATGAATTTTAGATGGTGGTGAATGTGGTTGGAACTATCTTTAAATTCCATAAATATATAGATGAATAGTGCAATAAAAACTGGAAAAACTCACAAATTACCCTTCTCTACAAAGAGACTGACATCTTCGGTTCCACCACAAAACTGCGTAGACTAAAGCGCATGTGACTAAAGCGCGGTGACAAAACCGCACCGTCAAAACCGCGCGACAACAGCGCGCCGACAGAAGCGTGCTGTAACATAACCCTAAAAATAACCCTAAACCTAACCCTAAAGCTAACGCTAAACCTACCCTAAACCTACCCTAAACCTAACCCTAAACCTTAAGTGAAATCGCGCTTCTGTCGGCATGCTGTTGTGGGCGCGCTTTTGATATCACGGTTTTAGCGCTGCGGTGTTGTCGGCGCGCTTTTGACGTTCGTGGTTATGTTGTGCCATGACATCTTCACCCTTCCTTGCCCCAAATTTAGCTTAATGGATAGGAAATTTCTGAGTTCTATTTTAAAGTAAAATTCTGAGAGAATGAGCAAGAGAATCAATGAATGTTGTACACATGTACGAGAGACAGAACAATTTTTCTAGAAGAAAGCAATAAATTAACTTGCCTTTGGCATCATCAGACAACTCCTCTAATGCCAGTAACTATGTCTATACTATGTCCTCCATTTTAAGTCTTTATTTTAGCGAAGAACCTATAGGACAGCGGCATCAGCTTTCTATTTTGTGAAAATTTGATGGAAAAGATAGAAGAATTTGTAAGGTCAAGAAGAGAAGTCTCTTTAACCACCAATTCTTTAGACAAAGGGAACTAAGCTTTCATGGTTTTTATTTATGTAGTATACAGAGCCACAATGTTGCTGAAGTCAAAAACAGCATGGAAATAACTCAAAGATGAACAAAACAAATGGTGACTTCACAGCTGCCCCCTTTGGAAGACAACTCTGTAAAGTGCTGAATACCTCTGGTGTGGTTGTTTTCAATAATCAACAGCTTATTTTTCTAATGGGGCTGTCCTTGACAGAGACAAAGAGCTGTGTGTAAGGAATGACATATTAACCGTGACCTACTCATTAGTATCCATTCAAATCTTTTCTAACAACTGTACAGCTAAGCAAATCTCCTTGGAGTATTACACAATTCAATTCTACATTCAACTCTTTTCTGTTTTTTTTTAAATGAAGATATCCTTTCAGTATATGGAAATGTATAATACAGGTATAATGAGTGGCACCTTTCTTCCTCCCATGACATGCATGGCATTCCACTCCAAAACATTATATTGCAACAACTCTTGGGTTTTATTGTGCAAAGCTTAAAATCAAGAAAGAATACTTTCTTTTTAGCACAAAACCAAAGAACTTGATGCGATCTACTGTTATCGATTTCCTATGCCAAGGATATGATCCAAAGCAAATCAAGCACTATTAGACTTTGCTGATTGCAGTGTACAGTTAAGATTACATTTAATTCAATGGATGTAATTTAGAATACTGGTGGGTTCAGCCTAGAGGTCCACCTGGCAACACAATACTTCCAATTATTTACAGAAAATTAATCATTTTCAGTAGTTAATAGCTTCTCAGTTATTAATTTCTTAAAGATAAAAATCAGAAATTTTGGATCAAAGGTAACCAAACATGCAAGAGGTCAGAGAAAACTGGCTTTAATTCAGAAATCTCTTTGCCTAGTTGAGTTTATTTTCTTTAAATCTTTTTCATCTGTGAGATAAATATGCCCTAATATACACATGGAACATTCAAATCTATTCAACTGTAAGATGAACCCTGGGAGTCTACACCAGTGGTGGATTTCAAAAAATGTTACTACCACTTCTGTGGGTGTTGCTTGGTGGATGTGGCATAGCTTGGTAGATGTAGCTTGGTGGGCATGGCAGGGGAAGGATACTGTAAAATCTCCATTCCCACCTCACTCCAGGATACTATAAAATCTCCACTCTCTCCCCACTCCAGGAGAAGGTTACTTCAAAATCCCCATTCCCTCCTGATCACCTTGGACTCGGGAAGCAGAGAATAGATGGGGCTGAGCCAAGGTGGCACAGTGGTTAAATGCAGCACTGCAGGCTACTGCTAGATCAGCAGGTCAGCGGTTCAAATCTCACCGGCTCAGGGTTGACTCAGCCTTCCATCCTTCCGAGGTGGGTAAAATGAGGACCCAGATTGTTGGGGGCAATATGCTGACTCTCTGTAAACCGCTTAGAGAGGCCTAAAAGGCCTATGAAGCGGTATATAAGTCTACTGCTATTGAGGCCAGTCAGAGGTGGTATTTACCAGTTCTCCAAACTACTGTATATACTCAAGTATAAGCCTAGTTTTTCAGCCCACTTTTTGAGCTGAAAAAAGCCGCCTCGGCTTATACTCGAGTCAGTGAAAAATTTGCCCGAAATGGAGGAGAAAAAGGGGCAGGGCCATGCCGCTGGGTGACGCTCGTGAATGGCCCAGCACCCCTGAGTTTCCCCTCCCTCTGTGTCAGTTTGCCGCGCAGCGTGCACCGCACCATCCCCCCTCCTCACGTTCTAATGTAATGCACGGCTATCTTACGATTCCCCTTCCTCCCCCTCCTGCCGCTCTGCAACGATGTCCCACCTCCTCCTTGTTATGGCAAGCAGCCACATAGCGATGTCCCACCTCCTCTGGTACAGTGATCCAATGATAGGAATCACTGTGCCGTGTGTCATAGGAGGCGGGACATCATCATCACAGCGGGACGTCAGCATCATGAGGTGAGTGAAGTATTTCATTGAATACACCGGTATTGTGTGATAATAATTTGTTATGCAGAGCAAATTTTTACAATGGCTACTGTATATTTAATGGGCACAGGCAGGCTGTATATGTTATTCAATGGGCAATGGCATTATTGGTATCTATTTTTATTTTTGAAATTTATCGGTAGCTGCTGCATTTCCCACCCTAGGCTTATACTCGAGTCAATAACTTTTCCAGTTTTTTGTGGTAAAATTAGGTGCCTCGGCTTATATTTGGGTCGGCTTATACTCGAGTATATACGGTACTCAAAATTTCTGCTACTGGTTCTTCAGAACTGGTCAGAACCTGCTGAATACCACCTCTGGTCTACACTACTAGATTTCTGAAATTGATCTGAACATATATATTAGGTCAAAACGTATGTCTCAGCTGAGTTGCCAGTTCAGTTGTGAAGATGTGGAGATGTATTCCATATGCTCTTATTTACTTAATCCCTGATAGAGCTGGTAGGGCAAAATGGATTTAATACAGCATGACAATTGAGAAGCTGCTGTTTCTGATAAAAGGCTATTATAAACTTCTAGCCATCTAAGAACTGGATGTCATTTTCACACTTAACAGCTGCCCTTGCCTTTTCTTATCACTGTTTTCCTAATCTGTTATTGAAGAGACATCTGCGTTGCTGTCACTCCATGTCTTTGCAGATTTCCTGGAAGACTGATAGACTTAAAATGCATTCAGAAATGCTGACAAGCTGAAAAGATCTTGCAAGTTTTTTTTACAGCTTACTTATGGCACTAAATTGGGTATCTGTGTTTCTATCTCAAGTCTGTGTTTCTATGTCTCAGACGCCCAAACATTTATTTCAAAAATCAAACTATCACTGCCTCTGAATGTATACAGCATTATAAGTATTCAGGATCAGGGCTGAGGCCAACCAACAAGTTGCTTTTTAGAAACATATTTAGCAGTCTGACAAGCAGCATCATTTTTACAATTTTGTATGGAAAAGTTGTTGAATCATTCAAATTGTTCTGATGCTTAATTATTTAAATGATACAAACATTCAATCCAATTTTACTGCAACACAAGCCTATGTGCAGATCCATCCTGTGCCCTAGTTGGCATTTAGTGGACTGAGGCTCTGCTCACAGTCACTCATGATTTAGTCACCTCCCAATTAGTCAATTAGATGCCAATTAAATGCAACATGTTCTACTTGGAAATGCCCTTGAAGAACCTCCAGAATCTGCAACTGATCCAGAATGCAATAATGCAGTGCTTGGAGCTCTGGATACATGTCCATGTAATACCAGTTTTGTGAGTTGCACCAGCCAATAGGTTTCCAAGTGCATCAAAATGTTGATTGTCATCTATAAAACCCTGCATAGCACAGGTGCAGATTACTTATAAGACTGATGTCTGTAATGATCTAATTAAATCAGATTCAGCAGGATAAGCATACTTTTGTCAAACATCAATTGTTTACACCCACGCGATATAATTTTGCAGTACCTGCCCTATGGAACAGCCACCTCCCAAATTATTCAGATGGTCCCAACTCTATTAGCCTTCCATAAGATTTGGAAAACCTGGCAATTTCCCCAGATATTGAGGTCATAATTTCAATTGAGTCCAGTATGCATGCTTTACAATATGTTACGGACAAGGTTTGCTTGGACCCTCAATCACATTGTGTCATGTTGAACTCATTTTACTCTACTCCATTTTATGATTTTCATGTATTTATTTTTGGATTTTATTGTGATGTTTTTATCAATCTACACTGTAAGAAATTTTGGAACAGCAATGCTGGGAAGCAAGATGGCTACATATTACATGATCACATTTCCAGAATGTAAAGCAATTAAAAGGAATATAATTGTTGGAAGTTTTTTTGTTATATTCATAGTAAAGGCATGTTCAACTCTGTTCATCTGTTGCATTCCCTGTTTTTTAAAATCAATTTCTGCCTGTTAATTGTAGCCATGGCTAAGTCATCAAACTAATGCCTTGGGAAATCTGACACGAGTAATATCATTAGTAGTATTTAAGTTGATTTAATAACATTAATGAAAATGGTAAACATTACCAGAAAAATAAATGATCCACTATATTCTGGCGTGAATGAAATGTTAGATTATTCTACTGTTCTACTAATGCAGCTTGACAAATCTAATTGGCTTCAGAAAAGCATTACTGACTGAGATGACAAGGAAGGGAGAGTACTATAATATTCCATAACAGAAAGATCCATGCTATACAGGAAGGTGCATTTATTTTGTAAAATGATGGCCAGTCCTAGTTTAAGCAGGTATCAGCTATTTACTGGATTCACACATAATTTTCAAAAATATTTTTGAGTACACCATAGGTTGGATCTGTATATTTATACCCATATAATTATTTCAACATGATTAAGCCACAAATATCCATTCATTCATTCATTCATTCATTCATTCATTCATTCATTCATTCTTAGCTTGCTACAATGACTCTACTGGCAAGTGAGTTACAATCAGTTATTTGTAGTAAAGTATTTATAGTATCAACAATTCAGTTAATAAAATAATCCCAGGTTATAATCACAAAATCACATCAAAAATATAAATTCAAACAAGAAAACAATGAAAATATTACATTTAAGCACCAAATTCTGACATGAAAACTGAATAAATATACAAATCCAAATATAATCATGCTGAAGACCCACTCAAATCCATTAGTCTTACATTAATTGCCCTTCACCAATGCCACTGATTTTAATTCTCCTAAAACTGATTTCTTGGGAATAAACACATATGAGCAATCTCATTTATGACTGAGGTTACATTAAACTACGATTTATTATCATGGTTTGTTGACTAAACCATTGTCGAATCAAATGACAGCCCTGCAGTTTAATACAAGGTGTTAATTAGTCTCAGATTATTTATTTTTGATTCAATCCTATGAATATTTACTTAGAATTAAGACCTACAGAGTTCATGGATTTATTCCCAGATTAGTCTGTATAGGATCAAAGCTTCAGTTTAGTGTGTGATTTGGTAGGGTATCATCAATGAAACAGATTTTTTTTTTCTCTCATGGTTATTTATCCATAGACTTATGGATTTATGTGTAAAATAATTATGAAAATCCTGAACTATCACCCATACCTAATTGTCTTCAATTGCTTAGAAGCACAAATTGTTGAGCTAACAATTTCTGTAACAAAATTATAAATGAATAAAAGAATAGCATATAAACTTTTTATGTGGGTAGTGTGGGAAGCACAAATTGTTGAGCTAACTATTTCTGTAACAAAATTATAAATGAATAAAAGAATAGCATATAAACTTTTTATGTGGGTAGTGTAGGAAGAAAAATCCAATTCCAGTTCCAAGGTGGGAATAAAATGGAGGCTGCTTAAGAAAGAAAGATCCATTTATTGGTGAACAGAGCCAACACACAAACAGCATGCAGCTCTGGGACAGCTGACAAAATGGAGTTGAGAGTAGCGTGGCCTTTTATACCTTTTTCATTTCTATGGGGCAGTGGTGCATTGCTAACCGATTTACTACCGGTTCGCTCGTGCTTGCATGCGCTTGTGCATGCAAAACTTCTGCGCATACGCAAAAGCATCCAGGCGGGGGAGCAAAAGAGGAAAATGCAAATCCTAGTAGTTTGTATGACTTAATCTTGTCGTGTCTAATTGTTTATCTGGGGTTCTGTCTGACCCAGTTTTTCTGAATGGATTACCAAATCTGGCCTCCCCAATTTCTGCTTGGGGCAGGGAGACCTCTCTTAAGATTTTTTCCCCATTTCTCCTTTAGGGGAAATATTCTACTCTGCCTTTTTAATATCCCCCAAAATGTTTCATTCTCAAGGAAGGTGGGTGAGTGCTGACTTTCTACAGTAGCAAACAACCAAGAATAAATCCACTATGCAGCAGATTTCTGAGTATAATAATTGAATTGAATTGAATTGATTAAATTTATATGCCGCCCATGAACCTGAATAGAGTCTGCTTATACGCATTTGCATGGCTGTAAATTAAAACAGTACGTAACTGTGAAATGAGCACACAAAGAACACACTTAGGTCATCTGTCCTATGGCCTGGCTTTTTCCAAATGAACTGTCAATGGTTTTAAGATTAAATCAGAGTGGATTTGTCAGCCCCCTCACTAGACAAATTCTACAATTTTATCAAATTTAGATACTGCTCATCTCACTCTCAATTAGAAGGGATGTTAGTTTAAATTTCAATAATTAAACTGAAGTGAATTCTATTAATTATCTGGCCATAATATCTTACATTTCATCAACTGTAACCTGTTTGAAAGAAACTTGCTATATGCTTTTTAAACTTCCATAAATATCACACGAATAATATTTTACTACTACTCCATTTTTAGTGGAGGGTCGCCCCCCCCTCAAATTCTGGATCAGACCTAACCGATTCGTACTGAAAAGACCGACCCTCACTGAAAACACCGTTTTTATTTCTACTGGAGATAGGCCCAGAGACCTCCTAGACCAACAAGGCAGCCGGCACCCAGCGCGATGTCACTAGGAGCGATTTGGTCTTCGAACAACTTACTGGTGCAAAAGCCCAGCCTTTGTGCATGGCTTTAACAAACCGCGGGGTAGCAAAGGAGGCGCTCGGGAGATGCAGCAAACCCTGCCTCGGGCTCCTGCAATTGGGTCGTCCAAACTTTTCCTTCCAAAGGCGGGCTGGTTGTGCTCAATCTCAGCGGCACTCATTGCCTCTAGGACCCAGCGGGCTCCGGCGCACTTTTTTCAGGGAGCCGGCAGCTGCTGCCGTTCATGCCCATGTATGTGCCGCGGTGGCTGACTCGCTGGAACCGGGCGCTGCGGGTGGCGGGCGCTCCATTAATAGATCCGAGAGACGTGCCGCCATCCCGGAGCCGCGTTGCTTGAAGGCAGCGGCGCCCCTGGAGTCATGCGCGCGGCAGCCCCTTCCCAGATGGAAGGGCTGGAGAAGTTCCAGAGTCCCGGGAAGGGCCGGGGCCTGCGGGCGCTGCGCCGTTTCGTCATTGGGGAGCTGCTCTTCTCTTGCCCGGCCTTCACTTGCGTGCTGACTGTCAACGAGAGGGGTAACCATTGCGAATGCTGCTTTGCCAGGTACCACGCAGAGAGAAGACGGGCTGCCGGCCGCCCTGCGAGGAAGGAGACTAGGCCGAGGCCGAACGAGTGTCCCCCCCCCCCCCGGGTCCCACCACGATGCTATGGTCCCTCGCTTCCGGGTGGCTCCCGAGAGTTGCGGGCAGGGTGGGTGGGTGGAGTGGGAAAGGCCTTCGTGGAACTTGCGCCTCTCGTGCTTTAAAAATACAATAATCTCCTCCTCCTCCCTAAACCCGGATGTTAGCTAAGCGCAGCCGCTTCCTCCTTCACCTCGTGGGCTTAATGCGGTTGTCAGACCGATAGCAGCTCAACAGGTGCCCGCCCTGCGTTGAGGCCAATCGTTTGGCTGTTCCGCGTGCAGAAACTGCGCAACGGGTGTGAGTGTATAGAAATGAGAAGCAGAATCGAGCTGGAAGAGGCCTTGGAGGTCT
Organism: Thamnophis elegans; assembly: GCF_009769535.1. Lineage (NCBI taxonomy): Eukaryota > Metazoa > Chordata > Lepidosauria > Squamata > Natricidae > Thamnophis > Thamnophis elegans. The sequence continues at coordinate 90,713,195 of NC_045544.1, read as the reverse complement.
TCTAGCGTAGCCCCCTGCTTAAGCAGGAGAGCCTGTACCATTTCAGACAAGCGACTGTCCAGTCTCTTCTTAAAAACCTCCAGTAATGACGCACCCACAATGGCTGAAGGCAAGCTGTTCTACTGGTTAATTTTCCTCACTGTTAGGAGGTTTCTCCTCAATTCCTTGATTAGTTTCCATCCATTGTTTCTTGCCTTGCCCTCTGGTGCTTTGGAAAATAAATTGACTCCTTCCTCTTTGTGGCAGCCTCTCAAATACTGGAATACTGCTATCCCCCCCCCCCCCAGTCCTTCTTTCCTCTAGACTAACCAAACCCAAATCCTGCAATTGTTCTTCATATGTTTTAGTTCCCAAGTCTTTAATCATTTTAGTTGCTCTTCTTTGCATATTTTTTTTGCAAAGTTTCAATATATTATTGTAATGTGGTGACCAAAACTAGATGCAGTATATTCCAGGTGTGGTCTTGCCAAGGCTTTATAAAGAGGTACTAATACTTCATGTGATCTTGATTGGATGTTTTTGTTTTTACAATGGCTTAGGCCCAGGATACCTGCGAGACCACCTACTGCCACCGGTAGCCTCCCACCGTCCAGTGCGATCCCACAGAGTTGGCCTCCTCAGGGTGCCATCAGCCAGACAGTGTCAGCTAGCGACCCCCAGGGGGGAGAGCCTTCTCTGTGGGAGCGCCTTCCCTCTGGAATGAGCTGCCCCCAGAGCTTCACATAATCCCTGACCTCCGGTCCTTCCGCCACGCCCTAAAAAGTTGGCTTTTCCATCAACCAGCCTGGCCTGAACAAAACAAAATAAATTATTGATCATTGTTAATTTTAATCATTTTTTTTTAAAAAAATGTTATTGTTAATCCTAATTGGGTTTGTTTGGGATATTCTATTTAATTTTTTTTTAACTTTTATAATATGTGTTTTTTTTAATGTTGTACGCCGCCCTGAGTCCTTGGGAGAAGGGTGGCATATAAATCCAATAAACCAAACCAAACCAAACCAAACAACCAAGGATTGTTTTAGCCCTTTTGGCTGTTGCCTCACATTGCTGACTCGTGTTTGATCATCCACTCAGTGATGATTAAGGTTCCTGATCAGCAAGGGAAGCACAGGTGTTTTGAACACGGTCTCACCTTCTGCTGTTATTTCTCTTGTCTCACAGCTGAATTGTGGACCTAAAATGAGACCCAGGATGTAATTTCATTAACCGCCTGTTTCTTGTATTCTTCCTTCAGCCCATATCATAAAGGGCAGTCCACATTGTCAAATAGAACAAATAAGCATGGCTTGAATAGTTTGAGTTGATTTTGGTACCTCAAGTTGGTGTCAACTTTTAGCAACTGCATAAATAGACCTTGTCTAGTATAGCGGTCCCCAACCACCCCCAGTTGGTGGATTGGCAACAGTCTGTGGTATGCCAGAAACTGGACCACACAAACAAATGAAGCCCCATCCGCAGGATGCAGGCAGCAGATGAAATATGCCCCTTCCAGTCCACGTAAAACCCTCTCTCCACGGAACTGGTTCCTGGTGCCCAAAAGGTTGGGGGCATGGTCTAGGATGATCTATCCCCAACTGGACCCTTTAGGAATGTTTCTGGTTTATAGATCACCACTGTAATAGGGTCCAAGCACTTTGCTGTCAGTCATATTTTTTCCATCTTTCCACACATTGTGATCTCAGGAAAACTGAGCCATTGAATGATGTGTCCAAAATATAAATTAAGCCTGGTCATTTATGCCATGGGTTTGGGAACTCTGCACTGGATTTATTCTATGTTTCATTTGTTTGTTTTAGAGTTGACCACAAAGGGTCTCAATAGACTTCTCCAACATCAAAATTCAGAAGCTGCAGGGGGGAAAAATATTGCATGCATGATTCTGATCTTTGTATAAACATGTTACAACATCTGAATAACTTTTCCCAGGCCTTCATTGCTACTTATTTAGTTCTAGGCTTGGTGCATTTATTATAGGGAACTTAAACTTGCAATTAACCTTTATATTCATTTGAGCAGCCTGGATTTCCTCATTGCCTTGGGGCTTGACATAAACCTGAATTTACTAACAGTCAAAGCAAATTGACAGTGGATAAGAGTCAATGGAATTCAAGGTGGACTGGACTTAGATCTCTTGGGGGTTCGAAGGGACTCAAGATTGAGGCTATGTTTGACCTCTCCCTCGGGCTCAGCCTGGTCATCTCCTACAGAACTATTGAGCAATGCATTATTCTGTGCTATGATTATTTTTTTTATGTATAAAAGGATGTTTCATTGTGAAACAAAACTTGTAACATTTGTAGCTTAGATGAATTAACAGGAGCATGACGCCAAAATGTAGAAGTCATGTGTGAAAAACTTACTGCTAGACCCTTACTGCTTCCATAGGTATAAAGAGGCTAAGTAGCAGCCAGATATTGCTAATCAAGTGCCCTTGATCATCAGCCTGTGTGACTATAAGAGCCAAAGTTTTAGGTGTTTGCTAGTCTTCAGCATTGTGATGTAATGTTAATACAATGGCAAAGAGTAAAGACATCAGCAAAGATCTTAGAGAAGTAATTGTTGCTGCCCATCAATCTGGACAAAGTTATAAGATGGTTTCCAGGCAATTTAAAGTCCATCATTCTACAGTGAAGAAGATTATTCACAAATGGAAAACATTCAAGACAGCTGCCAATCTTCCCAGTAGTTGGACATCTCAGCAAATTCATCCCAAGGTCAGACTGTGCAATACTCAGAGAAATTGCAAAAAATGCAAGAGTTACATCTCAGACTCTACAGGCCTTAAATGTTCATGACAGTACAATTAGAAAAAAACTGAACAAGTATGGTTTGTTTGAAAAGGTTGCCAGGAGAAAAGCTCTTCTCTCTAAAAAGAACATGGTAGCCCAGCTTAGGTTTGCAAAGTTGCCTTGGCTTTGCTGGATCTCATGGCTTCCCATATTTTCTGTACATTATTCAAGTCCAAAGAATTATCATGGAAACACGGCTTAGTAACAGCACTGGATATCATAGAGGAAAATCATAATATTTGGCTTAAGTGTTAAGAACAAAAAGCAATTGTTATTAACTTAAGTTTGTATTTATGTACTAATAGTATAAGATACAGAAATAGAAAAGAAAGTAAACATAAAGATAAAAACAGAAACTTTTCTTTTGGGTTTAATGGGAAAAGATTTGGGGGAAAAACCCTGGAACGTTGATGCTGTATATGTTGATGGCAGCAAGATTACTTTATGCAAAAAATGGAATCATTGTTGATTCCAACAATGGATGCAGAAGTTGATGGAGTTAGCAGAGATGGCTACACTGACTGCTTTGATGAAAAACTAAAATACAACTACTTTGTTTCTACTTGGAAGCTGCTTTTGATTTTTGTGCTTGAGGTGGGAAAAAAATGAAACTTTAATTTGGGGTTTTACCAATTAGATAGGTTTGTTGCTATAGAAATGGCTAGTTTATACTATTATGTAAAAGTAAAAAGTTGAGGTTCCATGTTATTATTTTATTCTACTGCACCAAAGCAAATCAGAAGTCAAAGCCGTCCCTCCCCTTCCCCCTACCTCAGTGGTGGGATTCAAATTTTTTTACTATGGGTTCTGTGGGCGTGACATGGTGGGCGTGACATGGCTTGATGGGCGTGGCATGGTGGGCGTGGCAGGATAAGGATACTGTAAAATCTCAATTCCCTCCCCACTCCAGGGGAAGGTTACTGCAAAATCCACATTCCCTCCCAATCAGCTGGGACTCAGGAGGCAGAGAATAGATGGGGGTGGGGCCAGTCAGAGGTGGTATTTACCAGTTCTCCAAACTACTCAAAAGTTCCGCTACCGGTTCTCCAGAACTGGTCAGAACCTGCTGAATACCACCTCTGCATCCCCCTTTCCCTGTCCTATCTTTCGTACTATTTTATTTTGTATTTCTGTATCTTATACTATTAATACAGGAGCAGAAAGCAATTCTTGAAAAGTAAATAGAAATAAAAGGAAGAGTAGAAGTAGAGGTAGACATAATTTGGGGGCTAGTGACCTGCTTAATCATTCAAAAGACCATGGCACTTTTACAGAATGGATCTAAGAAAAATGTCAAGTAGCAGTGAACCTAATGACCATCAAGAGAAATATCTGCTGGCAGAGCGATGCCCATGGGCTGAAAACTGCCAACCCTCTAGAGAATAAAGCTTATCTTGGCAACTTTTTATAATGATGATGATCGTTATACGTAACTATGAATCTGTCTTTGTCCTTATAGGGTTTACTCTTTGTTGTTGGTTTTTTTGTATGCTGCAGTACTAAAGGATGCTATTGTCATAAAGAAAGCATGACCATTTTATACTTTCTTCTGTTTAGGAAAGAAGGATTGTCCCGGTGTGGAAAATGCAAGCAGGCTTTTTACTGCAATGTGGAATGCCAGGTGAGTAATCCAATAAATGTGGCTTTTTGTTCTTAATGCTGTGTTTCTGAATATCTTTATGTCAGATAATAATTTCCAGGTACTGTAGTTTGTAGATGGAAACAGGGATTGAAAAGTTCAGTGTAGCACAAAGAAAGGCTGCAGGGGGAAGTAAGGGGACGTTATTGATCAGGGGGTCTGGTTGGAACTAAGTCAAGACCTGAACCATTCTAGGAATTTGGAAATTGCCAGAATGCATTATTTCTCAGCCTTGGCTACTTTAAGTTGCATGGACTTCGACTCCCAGAATTCCCTTGGTGGCTGAGGGAATTCTGGGAGTTGAAGTCCACCCAGCTTAAAAGTTGCCAAGATTGAAAAACACTACCATAACAAGTCACTGAGGATCAGCTGTGCTGGATCACAGGACTGCTGAGCCATTAGATTAGTTGACTGCTACATGGCCCTAATTGCTTCAAAAGCTTCTGCCTACTTTTAGGGAACCAGATGGTTTAACGTTATTTCACTAAGCCGATGAGGAAGCTTGTGCCTATCTGAGCAATCAGAAATAAAGACTAGATTTAGCTTTGGTTTGTGTGTGTGTGTGGTGTGTGAGTGGGTGGGAGAATCTGTTTGCAAATGTACTTCATTGCTGCTAATAATAATAGTGTGTGTTTACAAACCAACTGTGCCTGGTTTGGTAGTTTTATACTTATATTACATAGGCAGAGGAAGTACTATTAAGCTAATTTTGAATATTTACTACCACTTATAAAGCTTTTGTGCACAAAACAGGTTTTTAACCATAATTTAAAAGTGTTTTTTTCCAGTTTAGAGCATTCCTACATAATTGTTGTATGTGGATTTCCACTGCCACCTCGAAGATTTCTGTTTATATTCCAGATTGAAACTAATCTATGGAGTCAGTTTGGAATTAATTTACATTGCCATATGATTATACGTCAGGAAAGTACGATCTAAGAAATCATAAGGAATCATATGAAAATGGAATTGAATCAGGCAAATTTATATAATCATAGCCAGTTTTACCCTAGAAAGATTGCTATATAGATCGATACTTTTGTAATCATTGTCATTCATATCCTATGATGCCTTATTGCTACTTTTAATCAATGAATTAGAATCTATGTATCTTTTATCCTCTTGAGCTAACAGAATAAGACACAGAAGCAAACTTTGCTTTTCTTCATTTTTGGCAAGAATGATATGATGCACAGAAGCAAAACTGACAATAGAATATTTAAGGATAGAAAGTAAAATGATAAACATAATAATAATAATAATAATATTATATAATAATATAATATATAATATAATATAATATATTATATAATATAATATATTATATAATAATATATTATAATAATAATATAATAATAATAATAATAATAATAATAATAATAATAATAATAATAAAGGCATTTGACTCACTGCCACATAGTTGGATCATAAAATGCTTAGAAACAACTGGCATTAGCAAAAATATTACATCCTTTACTGAAAAGGCAATGAAACAATGGAGAACTGAGTTGGCAGTAGGGAATGAGAGCTACGGAATGGTTAATATCAAGCGAGGAATTTTCCAGGGTGATTCACTTTCACCTCTTCTCTTCATCATCGCAATGATCCCACTATCAGTAATCTTTAAAAAAATGAAATTAGGCTACCAAACAGCCAAAAAAGCTGAAAAAATTTCGCATTTACTATATATGGATGATTTGAAACTCTATGGAAAGTCAGAAATAGAAATCCAATCATTGACAAATACAGTCCGAGTATTCAGCACCGATATTTCAATGCAGTTTGGCATGGAAAAATGCGCCACTGTATCCATAAAAAGGGGCAAAATCACTGCATCTGAGGGAATTGAAATGCCCAATGGCCAACTAATTAAATGCAAAGAAAATGAAGCCTACAAATACTTAGGCATTCTGCAGTTGGATAACATCAAGCATGGAGAAGTAAAAACTATTGTCAGGCGAGAGTACACCAACAGAGTTAGGAAAATTTTGAAATCTAAATTGAATGGTGGAAATACAATCAAGGCCATAAATACCTGGGCAATACCAGTTATAAGATACACAGCTGGCATAGTTAACTGGACACAAACTGATTTGGACCTTTTGGACCGAAAAAACCAGGAAACTAATGACAATGCACTACAGTTTACATCCACGTGGTGATACTGATAGACTATATCTGCCCCGAAAATCAGGTGGCAGAGGATTATTACAAGTGAAGCAAACAGTTGAAGAAGAAAAACATGCACTGGCTGATTATTTAAAAGAAAGTCAAGAACATCTATTAATCGAAGTAAAGAACAAAAATCTACTGAAGGCCCAACAGACAAAACAAGAATACAGAAAAGATGTGATAAAATCAAGAATGGAGAGTTGGCAGAACAAAGCACTGCATGGTCAATTTCTGGAAAAAATAAAAGATAAAGTGGACAGGGAACAAACTTGGTTATGGTTAAAAACAGGTACATTAAAGAAAGAAACAGAGTCACTAATCCTGGCTGCGCAAGAACAAGCTATCCGCACAAATGCCATTAAGGCCAAAATCGAAAAATCCTCTGATGATGCCAAATGCAGACTTTGCAAAGAAGCTGACGAAACTGTTGATCACATTCTCAGCTGCTGTAAAAAAATCGTGCAGACTGATTATAAATTGCGGCACAATTCAGTAGCACAAATGATCCATTGGAATTTGTGCAAAAATTATAATATTAAAACAGCAACAAACTGGTGGGAACATCAGCCTGAAAAAGTCACCGAAAATCAGATGGTCAAGATCTTGTGGGATTTCCGTATACAAACCGACAAAATACTGGCGCATAATACACCAGACATCACACTGGTTGAGAAAAATAAGGTCACAATCATAGACATTGCAATACCAGGTGATAGCAGGGTCGCCGAGAAGGAACATGAAAAAATCGCAAGATACCAGGACTTAAAAATCGAAATTCAACGACTATGGCACAAACCAGCAGTGGTAATTCCAGTGGTAATTGGCACACTGGGTGCTATTCCAAAAGCACTGGAATTACATTTAAAACAGTTAAAAATTGACAAAATCACCATCAGTCAAATGCAAAAAGCCGCACTGCTTGGATCTGCACGCATATTACGAAAATATGTTACGACGTCCTAGGCCCCTGGGTGGGGCCCGACTAGTAACCAATGCCAAATCCAGCGAAACAACTGGCCGCTGTGATACAATTGTACAATAATAATAGTCTAATAGCATTTAATAATAGTTTAATAGATAAATTAAACTATTTGGAGAAGCTAAAATATATTAAAATTTAAAGATAGTGGAGACAAGAATGATTGCAACTGCTTGGACAAATATGCAATTTTTTTATTATCTGAAGATTAGGAGACAGTATTGTGGCAAAAGATTCACCACCAAAATAGCCTTACCTCTGGTTATCACACTCCCAGACAATGTCAATCTTCTTTTTAACACTTTCTTTTCTACCTTCCATTTTTTTCACCATCTAATATGACTGTCATTGAAGAGTGATGCCGTTCTTTTTTGAGTCTGAATAGATGGTTTGCAAAAGGCTTTTAAAATTAGGCCAAGGCCATCTTCCCTTTCTCTCCTCTTTCTGATAGATTCTTTCTGACTCTATCTAGAACTGAGACCAAGCTGAACTATTCAGAATTGACAAAAACAGAGAAGAATTTGTTATCATTAGAATTGCTGTTCACACTTTGATTTTTTTTGTGTTGCTGTTGTTAAATCACCAAAACTGAGGTAATGCTTTTTGCATATTGTCTGATTCTAAATACAGCAGATAAGCTGACTTACTATTGTGTATCTGCATGCTTCTTATTTATTTTACTGCCTGGAAGGTTTCTGTGTATTGGTTTGATGAAACTGTCATTTACTGCAAATGTCAGGCAGGATAGCTGTACAGTGGAAGACCTTTTATGGCAGAACAGTAGAAGCCATTTAAGGCACAACAGGCTGTATCTTAATAGAACACCCCCCACCCTGAGAGGTGTTAGGGGTATGTTACCCCCACAATATTTTTCTCCAGAGAGTAAGTCATCTGTGTACCAAATTTGATTGAAATTGCTCGAGGCATTCCAGAGTTATGCTGGAACATACACCACACACACAGAGTCGTTTTTATATGTTTTTATATGATTGGATGAAGGGTCATGAAAGAGTTACAGGCATATTATTCTTAACAGCTTTGTAATATGGGGAGATGAATATAGTTTCACAATGAATAGTGTACTAGCAAGTGTTTGGAAATGAAATAAAATTTTATATTTGAAATCGTCTGAAATAAAAATTATTTCAAGTTCTCTTCTAAATTTGAGTAGTCCTTCTTTCAACTGGACTTATGAGTCATTTAAAACCAATCCACTTCATAAATCCTGAATAGCCATGCCTTCTGGTTTGTTTGAACACTGTAGATTAATTACACTCCCAGCTTTAATGCTCTATACCAGAACACTCTCTGATGGTGTCCCCACCATGTGGTGTTATTGTGGCCTGATCCCTTTTTAGTGCTACTGCCAGCTCACCACGATCAAAGGCAGAAGTAAATTAAATACTTCTGGCGAATCTGCTGTTTTGCTGAAATTCCTTTTTCCTGGAGGAAAACCCATCTGAAGTCATTATTGTCCTGGTCAGACCAGGACTCTCTATAAATCTGATAATTCATTTGAAACAAACAACAACCTTACTTTTTTTGAACATACTGAAAATGCTACATTCCCTTATTTGTAGGGGGTGTCTATTTCTGTTGTTTGTATAAATACATGCCTTTATTCCTAATTTCATTTTGAGGGGGGTTATTCAGATGCTTTAGGGTTTGTAGAGTTCTTGTTCAGAATAGTCATAAATATACATTGTGGTTCATTTTGAGCTACTGTTGGTTTGTTAATCTTCCCATCCATGTTTTATGGGATGTATGGGAGGGGATGGGGGGAAAGGGAAAAAATTGTGTATCTTCTATTCCTCCTATGACTTTTCATTACATTACTTTTTGTATATGTATTGCTATTTGGATTCCCTTCTCAGCTTGTAATTATTCTGAATAAATTAAGCACCTCTAGGGAATCTGGCTGAATTTTCAATAGTAATGTGGATGATTTGCTTCTGGTTTAACATTCTGGCTCTCACCATAAAACAAGCCTTTAAACGGTCATCCAAGAAGGAAGATTCTTCCACCAGGATTTTTGGACACTTAAAAGTTGAAGGCAGATTAATATATGAATCCTTAAGATGTGCAATCATATAATAATTTCATGATGGACTTTCTACACATATAATGGACATTGCATGGCTTTATTTACTATAGTTTCAAAAATCTTGATTGTCTATATTCTGAAATCAGAACTATGCAAGGCTATAATATGAATAAGAGCTATATCAGGGTTAAAGAAAGTAGTTTATGAGGTTATGGCTTGGAGTCAGCTAATTTATGTTTAATGGTTATCAGCACAGTGAATAATTATGAAGCAAAACATTGTACTTTCCTTGTATCTGAGTCTTCGTTGAAACAGAGCAGGTATCTATTAACTCCATTTTTTTTAAAAAGCACCATAGAATGGGTATTTCCTCCCCTCCCTATTTTTAGGATTAGCACCCATTTTATCCCCAGTTGTAGAAATAGAAGAAATTGAGCCTAGGAGTTCAATCCTGCCAAACCTGGTGATGATATGATGTCACGGGTCTTGTCCCTTGCAATTCAAAGGGAAAGGCTCCCAAATTAAATTGGTTTGCACCTGCATCTCTAGTTTATATACAGCTATCTTAAATTAAAGTCATATTTTCATCTTGTTCAGATTGTGCTGTTGACTTGAGTGTGGAAATGATAACTCTAGTCTAGGTTGTTGCAAGCTTTGCTCCAAGAATAGTAATTAGCACCTCAGGCTGTATGCATTGCTTTTAAGATATGGACTACATTCCTCACTAGAAGATAGAAAAATATGTTTAAAAGTGCCTCTTTCACCAGGATTTTAATTTAAAGCTATCAGTTAAATTTAACATTAACTATGATATACATAGTTTTTGGACTGTCTTTTCTTTTTTCTTTTTACTAGCTGCCTTGAGTACTTGTTTAAACAAAAAAAGAAATATAAATATCAAGAAACATTACTTTTTGGACATGGGAATTTGTATAACTTATACAGTTCCACAATGATTTTCATTGTATTATGGTATATAATTTAAGATAGCTGGTCTTTTAACAGCTTTCCAAAATAACCAGTTCCCAATCAAGTCCAGATAATTTGCCAAGTCTTATTAGTTGTAATATGTTTCAAGTCAAAGAATTTTAGATTTATTTCTCTCTGTTATGTTTCCAGTTCAGAAATTGATTAACAGTACTGAAAGTAAGAATTCTTGTTTTTGTCCCAATACATCAGTCCATTCCACCTAGTCAGGCAGGGAAAGTATTTTGCAGATCCTGTCAGTGAAAGAACTCCAAATGGCAGATCCAGAAAGAGAGTCTTCCTTGCCACTGTTCCCACCCTTTGGAATCTACTTTCTCCAGAGGTGATACAGGCCCAACGCTGCTGGACTCCCAAAAAGGAGACAAAATATGGCTCTGCCACTTTGCATGAAGAGCCCAGAGGAGGTGGCTAGTGTCCTGAAAGCCCCCTCTTCACCTTTTAATTAAATTTAACTGCACTTCATCATCCTTGCCTCCTTCTAAAGCTTTAACTTTTATATACTGTTTTTAGATTGCAACATTTTATTATACACTGCCCAGAGTCACTCTCTGAGGAAGATGGATGGTCCAAAAAAAAAAGTGAAAAAATACATTCTAAAGCTCACCTCATCTATATGCATTATTATTTCTCCCACTGTTCATTTTATTGGACCTCAATAATTAAACAACAACCCATCTCTTTTGGGTTCAAATTTACTTTGGTTCTTCCCATCCAGGCCCTTGCCTGCCTTCAATCACCACTTCCAACTTTGACTCTAACATTAGTGTGATCTAGATTGGTGATGTTCACAATCATAGGTTTTTTTTTTTTTAATTCTCTCCTCTACTTTTTATGTATTATTTATTTTAGGTTTCGGTGACTTTTCCTTTGGTCTTCATGCCTCTGAGTAATCTAAAACTCATAGGGGACTTCGAAAGGAGATATCGAGGTAGCCACATTTTAGCTTTGGAGAACTTGATTTTGTGAGTGTGTGTTGTGTGTGTGTGAGAGAGAGATAACTTTCCATAAAGTTCTGTTCAGTACATCCTTAGCAGATGGGAGTCATTCTGAACACCCCAGCAGAGACAATTCATGTTATCCTTTCCATTTTTAAAAGGCAGATGTCCTTTCCAGAAGTTTTCTGATTGTAATCCTTAAATCAGAGAGAAATATTGGCTGCCCTGTTTTTTCCCCCTCTTGAATCTGGAGTATCGTTACAGCATTAGAGAGTTGGCTAGAACAACGCTGCCTGCTATCAATCAAATGGCTTAGAGGAATGGTGGAAAAGAATGTTAAATGTGATCCTGCTGTGATCACTAAAAAGATCTCTGTCAGAATGCTTCCGTGCCAGATATTATGCAGACACTGCTCCCATATTCCTGCAATGTTCCTGCCTTTTATCTTGTTTTGCACAATTCATCTATATCTTGTCCCTTTAACCACCTTACTAGTTCATATAACTCAGTTGGATTCAGCCTGAGGAAAAAATTTAATTAACTATGCTTAAAGAATAAAGGGGTCAGAAGGGCATGTTGGAAGGACATATTGGCATTGTCAATTTTGCATCTGTCTTAACTGGGCATTTTCTATGTCTATGTGTGCTAGTAAAATAAGACTGTTGATTAATTGTTTGAAGATTATTTTCTACCTCATAAAAGTCAGCAACTCCTCAACAGTGTTTTCTCTCATATGTATCTCATATGTATTCAGCAGCTTCGAATAGCGAGGTTTTTTTTTAAGCCTTAATCTCTGATGATTACTTCTTTGGCAAATATAAGTGGAGATCACTGGGAAATCGTTTCTGGAGAATAGGATTTTAAGAGATCAACCAAGATTTACTTCAGTTCTTTGTTGTGTAATTTGTAGCAAACACAATCATTTCATAGAATCAGCAATGGTGATCATAATATGGTTTCTATTCATGGCAATGGAAGAAGTAGGCAATGGTCAATGACATTTCACACTCTAACCTATCAGTTCTTTCAATTATCGTATTGCAGATAGGCTCTATGTTCTTTTAAGTATTACAAATCTTACTGATACATATGGATTTATGTCAGAAAAGAGGATATCTTTACCTTCAAGTTTAATTCCCCCCCCCCCAGTGCTATCTTTTCCTTGGAAAACAAATTTCATGCATTTTCCAATTGTATGTTTAATTCTTCAGAAGCAAGATTGGCCATTGCACAAATTGGAGTGTTCTGCCATGTGCATATTTGGACAGAACTGGAATCCCTCTGAGACAGTCAGACTCACAGCAAGGATTCTTGCCAAGCAGGTGAGCTGATCTGAAATATTTGTTTTGCCTTGCTTTGTCTAGATGGATAGGAAAGAAGAAAATAAGTCTGTCAATAACAGATCTCTGCAAAATTTATTTCCTAACTTTTTGCCTATAACTATTGATCTTTCTTTGCTGAACCTCTGAATAATACATTACTTAAGAATATTTAAAAATGTTGCATCTTGAAATAATCTCTGTCTTTTCTATTTGCCAAGCTGCCTCCTATTGCCCTCCCCCTTACAGGATTCCATAAAACATGAATCTGGGTTTGAGCGTACCTGCTTTAGTCATGCAGTTGAAATTTTGAGCCTGCTGTAGTCAATTTCTCTACAAATCTAGTTGTTTGGAAGTTGGTGTTATTTTTGCATCACTTAAAATACACAAGTTATTGTTCCGCAAGGTAAAGATAACTATTTTCACTAGGAAAGTAGAGGTCTTTGAAATGACCTTTGTGATAACCTGCCATTGCCAGATGAAAAAAATCATAGCTTGGTTTTAAAACAGAACATAGAGAAGATTTGAGAAAATAGAATAAAAGGTAGATATGAAGCTCAGTCTGATTAGCTCACTAAAAATAATAGTCTAGCAGATGTACGAGTTTGATTCTAGAAGAGCTGCTTTATATTTGGAAAGAGAAGAAGAGGGGGGAAATCCCTAGAGTCCTTTATACTAACTATTTGCTAGCTGATTTTCACTGTTCCATTGGTCATATTTTATACAACTTGGAGATTTTCCTTGTTTGTATAGTTCAGACACGTTATATATCCATTGATGATTCACATCCTGTATCAGGGTGGCTTAACAAAGATGAAACAATTGGAATATTGTGACATCAATGGGGCCTAAATTAGCCAGCACATGCTTAATTTGTTTTAGGATTAATGGATATATTGCTATGGGGTGACCCACTTTGGCTTTAGCCCACTGAAATTTCCTCAAAAGCAAACTGTTCAGAAAAAACGTAATCCAATGTGAAAAAAGCATTATATCAAAATATGCCTTGAATAAGATACCTTCTTCCTTGTTTTCGAGATAACTGCATGAATGGGTATATCTTAGCTTATTTTACAATGCAAGGATATCAGCTGAGTAGAAGAGAGGTAAGAGAGACCACAGAGAATAGAAATAACCCCACTGGCATCAAAATACCTTGACAGTCTTTCCTATATAATTCTTGGATTGGTGAGAAGCATGCCTCAGAATTTGTTCACAGGTAGAATTTGCTTGCTTGCACGTTTCTAAGTGACTATATTGTACTGCTCTTGCACTTCTCCAGTGTGCCTGTCTTTGCCATTAAAAGAAAAATTAAATTCCATAAACGATGGCCTTTGAAGAAAATCTATATGTCCAAGAATTGCTAATCTGACAAGAACAATCAAGGTAGAGTATAGAGAAAAGATACTGAAGGCCTACTGGCAGGGTAATCTGACAGATTCCCTCCTTCTCTGCTTCTTTCTTTTCTCTTTCTCCCTTTCCCTTTTTCAAATTAAAGCATAGTCTACTGGTGACCCACAAGCAAAATTAGATGTTTCATGATGAAAAGTCATTGGAATAAATTTGAGCTTTTATAGCTTGCAGGGAAAGGAAGGGGGCCCTACATGGAATATAAAAACTAAATATGCAAACTAAAGTCTCTAAACCTCAGCTGTTGGGCCACCTGCAAACTCACATTTAATGGCCAAGATTACAAAGGAGTGGCCTTAGGCCAATGCTGGAGTGTTGCTTTTGAACTCTTGTCAACATTGAGATTATTCACTTTCCTCAAAGCCATCTGACTGCTCGCTATTCTTAGCTGGTTTTCCCCCAAATTTGCAACTAAAACAAGGGAGCATTTTTTCAATCACTCCTTCTATATGTATGCGTGCAAATTCCAGCATGAGCTCTATATCTTTTGATGGCTTATATATTGTAAGAGGTTGTGACAGGTAAACCTGAAAAGCTGTTCATCCCCTCCTCTGCAGTCTTTACAGGATGATTGTTGCAAGTGACAATTGCAAATACCTGAAGAAATACTTTGGAGGTTTTTCAACAAGTCATTTTCTCTCCCTCCTTTTTTTGCACCATTACCAGAAAACACACCTGGAAAGGACTGAGTCAGAGAAACTCCTTTCTATAAAAGACTTTGAATCCCGTAAGTAAAAATAAAGCAAACAGTATGTTGATTTTCAAAAGGCTTTTTTTGGGGGGGAAAAAGCTTTACTAATTTTTCTACATATATACTCACTTTGTATCTGTTATGGATTGGATGTAGACAGAAGTGAGGAGCAGGGAATAACTGAATTCTGGTCATCCTCTTCTTGCCTTCTTTGCAAGAAGTTCCCTCCAGGCCTGCTGCCTGGACTGGAGCATTGTGAGAAAAATGAGAGATATGAAATAGTGGCAGAAGCATCTTCTGAATATGGAGCAGATGAATATGAACTGCTGCCTATTTTCTATCGTCTTCCCCCTTTTCACTTGGTGGTTATCCACAACAAACTATGAAAATCCAAAATGACAGTACACATGAAAAATGGCACAAGTTTTAGCTTTTGTGTGACTGGGTTCCCTCTTGTCCCCTTTGAGGATAGTCATGTGCATCTCTGTAGGCTAATGGGAGAAAGTATAAAAGGAAAGTCTTTTTCTCCTGACTCTCATCTAGAGTTGGATATCTGGATCTAGTGCAATAGTTAAAGTAACCCAATAAGCAAAACTGCATTGTTGATCTCCTTGATTTTGGCCTAGTGTTAAATACAAATGCATCCATTTTGCATTATTAACCATTGTTTAGAGTGAGCCCAAACCAGTTGTGGCTTTTTAAACAAACTGTACTTAAACTATGACTTGCTGGGATGGTTTGAACAGAGCCAATGAGGGGCAGAGTAACCCCCTTCCCTGACCTACCTTCCCAGATGATTCTCCCAGATGTTATAACTTTGGGAAAGATAATTAAAATTCCAGATAATAATTATGTCATTTCTATTTGTCAAACAATATTCCTGGCCGAGGGTAACTTTTGTAGCTATTACTGTTGTAAAATTTTAAACAGCCAGTTTTGTTGCTACAAGTCATAAAATTAGAGATGGTACAGATTTTTGACATGTCTCGGAGGCAGTGGTGGGCTGTGCCGGTTTGGACTGGTTCAGGCAAACCAGTAGTTGTGATTAGCAGGTGGGCCAGCCCACCCACACCGATGCTATCCTCTCCTATATCACTGTGTATTTGAAACTCTGCGCATGCGCGCTCGCACACTCACATTTTCGGTGCTGGGCGAACTGGTTGTTACATTACGTGACACCCATCTCTGCTCGGAGGCTAATTGTAAGGTCCACTAGTATTTGTTGTATATCATTGCCATTCAACTCTGACATGTCCTTCATGATTTCCACTTTCCGAATATCCCTAAAGTAAACTAAGGAAATTACTGCGATTAACTCTTTATGTATGTGGTGGTAGTATTGTCAGAGAAAAATCAATAAGGGAACTTCTGAATGTATTTCTCCTATTTACGGCTTTCATGATCATCTGCCTTATCCCTTTGCCTTGCAAGACAAAGTGAATTTATTTTTCATAGTACTTCAGTCTCCACACAATTTATTATAGGTTTGCCAAGCCCAGTCAAGTGCACGTGGACATGCTCAATAACATACCATGGACAAAATCATGAAACAAAGAAAATAGGGTGTGCTTATTGTCAAGCAACAAGAACCTAGAAATTAACACACTATGCTATACTTGTCAAAGGCAAAATCTCCAGCTTTCCGATAGTTCTAATTGTCTGACCAATTTCTTCTTGAACTCTTCCGAATGTGATTCAAGATGCTGATGATGCCATGTAATCTTCAAGGCACAGGACTGGGTTATTTGAGGAATAACCCCTCCCACCAATTACATCTACCCATCCCAACAGAAGGGGAATGCTTTGAAGTCTATCACCTGGGACTCCTGAAAGAGAACTTGGTCAAGTAGAACAGATCAAATGGAGAGATGAGTTGTGTCTGTGCCACCAGGCTTGGGGATCTGGAGATGCAGTAGAGCCTGTACAGTGATTGTATTGATTGTAGATTAGATTTTTTAGACCTATGGATTCTGTTACTTAGCCTTTTAGATGGTTCCATGGGCTTTTTACATTTTTCAAGATTGCATTTCATTCTGTTGTACTTTTTAATTTGTAAGCCAACCAAAGTCAAGAATCTGAAATGTGTAGGTATATAAATTGAAATAATAAATAAAAAAGCATTAACACAGAGTTGGAACTATCACAAGCTTACTAATGAATACTTAAAACTCTGGCAATGCTCAAGTCTGTGCTAAAGTGCTTATCAGTATCAAATGGTACCTTGCATGGTATATCTGTATGTGTATGTGAGAGACACAGAGAGAAAACACCGCCCTCCACATTGCCCCATGGCAGACATAGAAATAATGCAATTGTAAAAGAGGACAAATCAAGAAGGGAGAGTTCCACTTCAATCAATTAATAAAACTGTTGCCTGATCTAGAGAATTAAAAAGTTCCACTTAGGGGTTCAAGGGAAGCTCCTCGGACAGTGAAGGTTATGAATGCAGGCCAGATTCATTTTTGGGGGGGGGGGAGGGGACAGTTAGACCTTCATTCAGTTGAAGCACTTGCAATTTGTGTTAAATAAAGTATTTGCATTGTACCCTATGGAAAAAGGGTACAATGCAAATACTTTAAATGTTTCTCAAGCATATTATAACATAAGCTTGGCTTAACAAGTAATTGTTCAAAATGAAATATTGTTACTTCTACCTTTACTCAGTTAGACTTTTAGAACTACTTTAATAGTTGTCTTTTCAGATGATGCCTCTCAAGATGCTTTCTTCTTTAATCACAATTTGAAAAAACAGCACAACAGGTTATTAGGCATGTAATTTTTTGCATGATTGAAGACATTTTTTGACATGTGATTTTCAATCACTTTCAAGTCCTAAATTTTAAAATCCGAGCAATGTTAAAAATCTGTTTTCCTTTTGAATTTTCTTGCTTTATTGAAACAGGATTATTCACTTCGGATATCATAACATTGGTGTCGATTTAAAACAAAGAGTATTAGTTTTATTACAGGATTAGCAAAAATTTTGGTTGTTAATTTTTTTCCTCCAAGATTGAAGGTTGAGGGCCAGTTTGATTAAGTTACCAGGTTAGAGATTGTGAGTTCCAATCCCATTTTAGGGGCAAAGCCAGTTGGGTGATTTTGCGTCAATCACACTCTTATCCAAAGGAAGAAATGCAGCTGCAAACCTTTCTGAAATCTTGCCCCAAAAATTGGCTAGGCATTCACAAGGAGTTATGACTGGTTCAAAAGTACATGTACACACATACTCACATACAGAGTTAAAATGTCCTGTTATTAACATTTTTGCTGAGAATTACTCATGTTCACAAATCCTGGACAAGGGAAAGATTGGAGTAACATTGTCTATTGCAGTAAAAGAACGGTAGATGTTCTTTCCATAGATTGTATAATATCTTGAGCCTGAGTTTACTGCTGACAACAAGTGATCATTATGGTGTTAAAAAAATGTCCTTTCTGTGATAGTGGATGTACTTAGCCGGTTTTACCTTCCTGCAGACCGCTCCTTAACAAAATAAACTCTTCTTCTTTGGAAATAGAGGGGAGCCAAGCGCTGCTTACTTGTTTATTTATTATGGCACCCAGGTCAAAGAAGCGTCTTGCTACAAATGTGTCTAAAGAATTTAAAGAATTTTTACTGGAACCACAGCCTTTGTCTCCTATGCCCTCTACTGGAGAATTTCTAACACAGGAATATTTCTTTAAAATGTTTAATGCCTTTAAACAAGAAATTAAGGAATTTGTATTGGAACTATATGATGATTTAAAGTCTAGGTTTAGGTTTAGGTTTAGGTTTATTGGGATTTATATGCCGCCCTTTTCCCTGAGGGGACTCAGGGCGGCTTACAACCACAGGGGGGGGGTGCAAGGTCAAAAACAAAACAATATGTGAACAAAGAAAAGATAGTAAAACACAACTTTCATTCAACAATCAAACACTCGGGCGGGTGAATTGGAAGCCTATCCCCAGGCCTGCTGGGAGAGCCAGATCTTGAGGGCTGCGCGGAAGGTCTGGATAGTGGTGAGGGTACGGATCTCCATGGGGAGCTCGTTCCACAGGGTCGGAGCAGCAACAGAAAAGGCTCTCCTCCGTGTGGTCGCCAGTCGGCATTGACTGGCAGATGGGACTCGGAGGAGGCCCAGTCTGTGCGATCTAATTGGTCGATTTAGGGAAGTAATTGGCAGAAGGCGGTCTCTCAAGTACTCAGATCCACTACCATGGAGTGCTTTAAAGGTGGTCATCAGTACCCTGAAGCGCACCCGGAGACCAACAGGTAGCCAGTGCAGCTCGCGGAGGACAGGTGTAACGTGGGCGAACCGCGGTGCGCCCACTATCACTCGCGTGGCTGCATTCTGGACTAGCTGCAGTCACCGGATGCACTTCAAGGGCAACCCCATGTAGAGCCCATTGCAGTATTCCAGTCTAGAGATCACAAGGGCTCGAGTGACTGTTGTGAGAGCCCCCCAGTCTAGGTGGGCCGCAACTGGCGGACCAGGCGAACCTGGGCAAATGCCCCCCTGGTCACAGCTGACAGCTGGTGATCAAAAGTCAGCTGTGGGTCCAGGAGGACTCCTAAGTTGCGGACCCTATCTGAGGGGTATAAAATTTGACCCCCCAGCCTAAGCGTTGGTATGTTAGCCAAATTATTGGGGGGGAAGCACAACAGCCACTCGGTCTTGTCCGGGTTGAGTACCAGTTTGTTAGCACTCATCCAGTTCTTAACGGCCTCCAGACCCCGGTTCATCACGTCCACCGCTTCATTGAGTTGGCACGGGGCGGACAGATACAATTGCGTATCGTCCGCATATTGGTGGTATTTTATCCCGTGCCTCCGAATGATCTCGCCCAGCGGTTTCATGTATATGTTAAATAGTAGGGGGGATAAGACCGAACCCTGTGGCACCCCACACGTTAGGGGCCTCAGGGACGATCTCTGCCCCCCGACCAACACCGACTGCGACCTGTCCGAGAGGTAGGAGGAGAACCACCGCAAAACAGTGCCTCCCACTCCCACCTCCCGCAGTCGTCGCAGAAGGATACCATGGTCGATGGTATCGAAAGCCGCTGAGAGGTCAAGGAGAAAGTCTAAAGTTAATCAAATGAAGGCGAATACGTTTGCAGCCGTGTCTGCCCTGTCAGATTACTCTGCTGAAATAGAGAACAAATTGGAAAGTTTGGAGAAGGCTAATTTTAATTTGACTACCAATATTCAAATTTTACAACAAAAAATTAGAGACAATGAAGAACAGCTCATGATGATAAATTTTAATAGGAAGGCATTTGCAATAAGAGTCAGAGGATTCCGTGAAAAGGAGGAAGAGAATTTGAAACAGACCTTTGCTGAAGCCTTCAGCTATGCGGTGGGAAGCCCGGGACTTAACTTTGATTGGCAGATTCGGAAAATCTATCGCCAGAACTCATTGATAGCGGAACAGCGACAGCTCCCGAGGGACATAATTATACATTTTTCTACAAAAGAATCTAGAAATGCGATTGTGCAAAAGTTTCATAATAACAGTCTCCGAGTTGATGACCAGGACCTGATTGTCTTCAAAGATATTCCTTTCCAGATGCTGAAAGCAAGAAGGGACTACACCTTTTTAACTAAGGAGCTTAGGAGTCAACAGATTCGATACAGATGGGAGGCCCCTGCCGGCATCACGGTTACATTTGAGAATCAAAGATTTCGTCTTAACTCTGTTTCGGAGGCTCAAGATTTCTATTGCAGGATTCTGAAGGCGGGACTTCCTGACTCGCTTGGAAGAGAGGAGAGACAAGCGGAAGGAGAAGGCAAACGGCAGGCCATGTGGTTGCAAGATGGAGGGGGTAGCCCTTCCTCCCTCGGAGAAGCAGAAAAACGGAGATCGAGAATTTAGACATTTTAAAATACTCGCCAAAGTTGAGGACTGAATGGGGGTTTGAGACCTCTCTCCGGTAGAAAAAGCGGACTAATTCTTATTAGAAGGGAAAGCTGGGTGAAACTACTTTGAGCTAGATTTTAAATTAACGTTAGCATAAATTTGATAGTGGTAAACATCAGACAAGCAAGGGATGAGGGTAAAATATATGTGGAATGATTTACGTTGTTTAAGGCTTATTAGAACAGAAAGCCGGTTGGGATTATCTTAAGATAAGTGTAAAAAGAATGCGGAATGATTTATGTTGTTTAAACTTTGTTAGAAGGGACTATTTTAAAACAGAAGGTTAACTGACTCTTGCTGAAAGTATTATTTGAATATGTGGAATGATCCATGCTATTTAACTTTTATTAGAAGGGAAAGTTGGTTGAAATTGCTTTGAGTTAGATTTTAAACAAATGCTAGTATAAATTTGATAGTGGTAAATATCAGACAAGTAAGGGATGAGGGTAAAATGCATGTGGAATGAACTACGTTATTTAAATCCTATTAGAAGAGAAAGTCGGTTGGAATTATCTTAAGATAGAAATTGATTTCTGTGTAAAGTAATATTTGATCTACGCTGCTTAATTTTACTAAGAAGGGGAAGCTTGGCTAGATTATTTTGAATTACTGTTTGAAAAGGAGGTTAAGAAAGATCATTTACGCTGTTTAAATTTTACTAGAAGGGAAAGTTTGATTACTCTTCTGTAAAGTCATATTTGAATATGTGGCATGAACCACGTTGCTTAAATCTTATCGGAAGGGATCATGAGGTTTAGGAAGAGGAACGGGAGAGTCTACAGAAGGTTGGGGTAAATAGCAAAGAAGTAAGAGACGAGAATAAAATATAGATAGAATGATTTATACTATTTAAGCATAGATAAAGATGGGGGGCTGAGATCAACACAAAGAGTGGTTTCTTTTTTTTTTCTTCTTTTTTCTTTTCTCTTTTCTTTTCTCTCTTCTTTTTTTTTCTGTTTTTCTTTCTTTTGACATATTACTTTTATTTTTTAATCCATATGTATACAAGATATTTTAGACAGAAGGTAGTGCCAGGTGTGGGCCCTGGGAAGTCGGGAGGATTGGGGATGGGGATTTGTGGGGGGAGTGGGGGGGTGTTAACATAGTCTTAATAAGAACAAGAATGTATTTATATACGGTGGGTTTTTTTTTCTTTTATTTTTTTATTTTTTTTTCCTTGGTTCATTTTACTTTTATCAGATCAAACAACACTCGAATAAAGGCATACACCAAGGAGGGAGGTAGAGGGAAAGAAGAGGGAGGAGTAAAGAAGGAGTAAGGGGAATGTAAGGAGGGTGTCTGGGGAGTAAGGGGAGAAGGAAGGTTTGAGGGGAAAGGGAAATAGGAGGGGAGTGTTAGAGGGAGAAAGGAAAGTTGGAGGGGGTAGATGGGGTGTATGGAGGATGGAAGGGTTAGGTGGGGTTGTGAATGATGAGTTGTGTTTCCTTTTTATTTGTTCGTTTTATTCCCTTTTTCTTTTTTTCTTTTCTTATAGTAAATACCCTGTATATAAGTGATTGCAAATGGAATGTGAAAAATGAATAAAATATATTTTTTAAAAAAATGTCCTTTCTGTCATAGATCTTGATAAGCTTGACAATGAAAAGAAGGAGCTGATTCAAACTGATATCTCTGCTCTTCATCACTTTTATTCGAAGCACATGGAATACCCTGACAATGAAGCTCTGGTGGTACTTTTTGGACAGGTAAGGTGGTTGAAGATAAAAGGGGGTTATGGACCTCAAATAGCGCAGGAGGTACAAAACTGTGTTGTAATTTCTGCAATTGTTTCTTGGCAGTCCTCCAGCATGGACTGTGGCTGCACTGATTCTTCAATACTGTAAAGATTTTTTTTTACAGATTGCTTCCTCTTGTATTGTATTTTTTTTAAAAAAAACATGGGCATATTAACTTTCAAATCCCTTCTTTTGAAAGCATGCTAATATCAAAACCACATCAGATTCACACATTATGTTCCAAGGAATTCTGCTTGGGAATTTTCAGATAAAATGCAACATGTTTAAATGATGAGTTGCTTTAAGGTTGAATTTCTTTTCTAAAAAAAAATAAAATATACTTTTATTATTTGTTAAGCAATTTAAAGTAGGAATAATTTACTTTCATATTTTTCTGGACTGTTATCATTTCAGGTTCTATTTTTTTATTTAAACATGAATGAATGAATGAATGAATGAATGAATGAATGAATGAGATTTTTTAAAAATCCCTCCCAGCCTTCCATCTTTTATGGTATTTGTGTGTGGTTTGGTCTGCCCCAACTAGGCTATGCAGTTCTAATTTTTCAGGCAAAATTAGATTATAAATAAACTTTACATAAGCTCCCTTATGTAATTCTGGTAGTTCAACAGCAAGACTTAATTAAGAATAAGCAGTGTTATAATCAGATTAATCAGCATGGTACAGATGAATGGGGTCAACTACCATGCAGAGCGGTAAGCCAATGGATTTTTTAAATTTATTTCTAAGATCTGAGTGCTTCTGACTTCCCCCTTCTCTCAGGTTAACTGCAATGGCTTCACAATTGAAGATGAAGAACTTTCACACTTGGGATCAGCAATATTTCCCGAGTAAGCATTTGAGAAATAATACTGTATTCTTTTCCACAATGTATTAATGTTATTTCCAATAATAAATGTTAAAAAAATCTCTAGCTTGTTTACAGACTTGAGCCAGTAGTCCTTATTCCAACTTGTACGTCAGACACCATTCTCAACTGCTCCATGTTCAACCAAGAAGCAGATTTTCTAGGTAGCATCTCTCTTTCTACATTAGGAATAACTGCTAAACAGAAGAACTTGCATTAGGTTAGGTTAGGCAGAGTAAAATAACTTACTTCTCTAACTTACTATTGTCTACTTACACTGGCAATAGCTCCTCCAGAGACATTTGCTTGGGAGAATAGCCAAAAGTTGGGAATCAGAACAACTCGGAAAGACTCAATTTACAAAAACCTGATATAAACCATAATAGATTCAATGGTCTCATATGTGTATTACAATCTTTTATGGTAGTAGCCTACCTTTGTAGAGAGAAAGCTGTAATGTTAAAGACATAACATTTGATTTCTTTGGACCTCTGAGAACTGAGCCTTGTGAATCGATGCAAAAGAAGCATCAAACACTTCAAAGGCAAACATAAATTTTGCATGCACAGGAATTCGCCAAGGTCTCTGGCTTCTCTAGTTAAAATCCTCACCATTATTAAGAAGGCTTGAAGGTATTAGATTCATGAGTCCCATTGTAAATTAAGATAGGTGATTTTACCCTACGCTATGGCTGTTGACAGCTTTTTAATATTTATATGGTTGGGGGATAATTGAGTTGATACATATGGAACGTGTATATGAATCCCATAGAAAAGGAAGATGCTGAAATGTCAAAAAGAAACAGAGAAATAAGAGGTCCAGTTGGCCAACTGACCCATGGGGAAAATGGAATGTGCCTCCTCTTTTATTTGCTTAGCTTATATAGTGTTGAGGTATAGGCTAGATAGTCTTGAATTATCTGTTGGTGCTTGGGACGTAGAATTGGGACTGGAAATGTGACCACTGAGTTGTAAGTTGGGTTGTAAGTCAAGGCACCTAGATGATTGGTCCTGATTTTTTTGATATTTTTGCAGAAGCCATGCAGTAGTCATGCAATTGTTAAGTGAATGGCACAGTCATTAAGTGAACCCATTCTGAATGGGTGTCTTTTGCTGGAAACTGGCCAAAACCACTGGAAACCTGCAAAAAAAAACAACCATAGCAAATCATGGTTGTCTGACCACAGGATGCTGCAATCGGTCATAAAAGTGAACTGATTGCCAGGTGCCCAAATGTGGTCACATGACTGCCTGTTTTCAAGTTTAGCAATTTGGAGGAAGGAAGAGCAGGACATAGACCATGAGGGAGACTACAAATTAATGACTTGGCAAAAGGGCCCTTGAAGGTGATCATGCACATCAATATGGCATTGATTTTCATGTCTTGAAACAGTAAAATCAACATTATCCTTTGGGAGTTGGAATATGGGACATGTGGCTCAACTATGATCGATTCCATTATGATTTCAATTGATATTCAGCAACACAATGTGTTGCCACAAAATAATCATTTCTGTAATATATTAACTCTTGGATATGATTTATGACCACCATTGAGCCCAAAATTTCTGTTGCCAAGTGAATTTTGTTAAGTGAGTTTTGCCTCATTTTACCACCTTTCTTGCCACAGTTGTTAAGTGAATTATGGAGTTGATATAGTTAGTAACACAGTTGTTAAATGAACCTGGCTTCCCCATTGACTTTGCTTGTCAGAAGGTTGCAAAAGGTGATCACATGACATTAGGACACAACAATAGGCATAGGAATGAACCAGTTGTCAAGCATTTGAATTTTGATCACATGAACTTGGGGATGTTTCAAAGGTTGTAACTGAAAAATGGTCATAAGTTGCTTTTTTCAGTGCTGTTGTAACTTTGAATGGTCAATAAATGAACTGTTTCAAGCCTACTTTATAGAAAAGTTGAAAATTCACCAACCAACCCAAACCAGGCACAGTGAAATTGCTTTAGTACAGTGGCTTCAGTGAGAAAGTTAACACACACTGAATGAACTGTGTTTCTTTAAAATAACTTGTGATTTTAATTCATTTAACTACATTGTATGCAAACGTCACTTTCTGAAACAATCACTGGCAATGGCCACATATTTTAAAAATTAAGCAAATTGTTATGTCCATTTCACATTGTGCTAACCTTTTCCAGTATTAGAAATATATCTCACACCTTTGCATAAATTGGAGTATTGTTTCTTAAAAAAAAAACACCTTTTGTTTTTCTCAGTGTGGCACTTATGAACCACAGTTGTTGCCCCAATGTGATTGTTACCTATAAAGGGACAGTGGCTGAAGTCAGAGCAGTTCAAGAGATTGAAGCAGGAGATGAGGTAATTGAATATATGCAACTTTTATGTGTTTAGATGGAATGTATAACGAATATGTTGCACAGGAAAAGGCCAAATGGCTTATTCATGCAGTATTGCTCAAATAAATAGTATCAAGTTTATGGTATCTCATTCACTTAACCTGGTTTCTAGTTTTAAAGTACAGCTAAAAGATAAGTGACTAAATTTGTAGGAATACAAAAAAGAGAATAATAGAGCTGGAAGGGACCTTGAGGTTCTTCTAATCCAACTCCTTGCCTAAGCTGGAGACCCTATACTAGTGATGGCTAACCTTTTTGTAAAGGGATGACAAAATTGCTCATGCCCAGACCCACAATGGAATGTACCTCACCCACCTGTGCATGCGTATGACCCTCCCCACATGCATGCGTGCGTGCCTCCCATGTGTGTGTGTGGGGGGGGTTCGCCCTCCCCAGGCTACAGATGCTATCCTGAAGCCTGGGAAGGGTGAAAACACCCCCCTCAGAAGGCGGAAATGGATCGTTTCTGAACTTCCGGTTGGCCCATTGGGCCCGATTTTCATCATCCCCAGGCTTTCGCTCTCCAGAGCTTGTGGATGGTGAAAAACAGACCCAGAGGTCCAACCAGAAGTTCAGAAAAAAACTGTTTCCGCCTTCCAGAGGGCCTCAGGGGGCCGGGGGATGCCATTTTTGCCCTTCCCAGGCTTTAGGATAGTCTCCGGAGCCTGGGAGGGTGAAAAACAGGACCAATGGGCCATCCGGAAGTTTGGAAACGAATTTCCGGTTGGCCCGTTGGACTCGTTTTTCGCCTTCCCCAGGCTCCGGAGGCTTTCTGGAAGCCTGGGGACGGCGAAAAATGGGCCAACTGGAAGTTTGGAAGGCTGAAAATCAGCTGAGGGCTGGTCCATAGGTGCCATGGGTTTGCCATCATGGCACTATATCATTTTGGACAAATGGCTATTCAATGTCTTCTTAAAAATCTCCAGTGATGGAGCACCCACAACTTCTGGAAGCAAGAGTTCCCATTGATTAATTTTTCTTATTGACAGGAAATATCTCCTTGGTTCTAGGTTGGAGCTCTCCTTAATAAGTTTCCATCTGTTACTTTTTATTGTGCCTTGAGGTTCTTTGGAGAATAAATTGACATCCCCTCTTCTTTGTGACCACCCCTTAGATATTGGAAGACTGCTATCATGTCATTCCTAGTCCTTCTCTTCATTAGATTAGTGATACCCAGTTCCTAGAACTGCTCATCATATGTTTTAGCCTCAAGCTTCCTATCATATTTGTTGCTCTTCTCTGCAGTCTTTCTAGAGTCTCAACATCTTTTTGTATCACAGTGACCAAAACTGGACACAATATTCCAAGTGTGGCCTTACCAGTGCAGTATATAATGGTATTAACACTTCACATTATTTTGATATTATCCCTCTGTTGATGCAACCTAGAACTGCATTGGCTTTTTTGGCAGCTACAGCACGCTGCTGGCTGATATTTAGACTCCTACTGTTACTACTGGTAAATGACAGTTGGTGTTACCTGAACTGTTGTTTTAGGAGGTTTTGCAGGATTAGCCAGGATTGGGTATTGTGATGTCCAATTGGCCTCGAGACAGAGTTAATTTGAAGCCATGCCTCTGCTCCTTGCTTCTGGTTCCCAGTTTCAACAAGTCAAGACCACTGCAAAACACCTGAAAACAAGTCATAAGGGAACACACCCTACCCCCTGAACTCTCCCAACCCCTGGACCAACGCTAGGGTGGGAACCTGGCTAATCCTGCAAAACCTCCTAAAACAACAGTTCAGGTAAGACCAACTGTCATTTTCTGGAGGAGTTTTGCAGGATTAGCCAGGATTGGGACATACCCAAGTTAATGTCCCTCAGGGGGGCACTATTGGTCCTGGGTCCCTCATGTGCTACCACCTGTTGTAACACCCTATGACCAAACGCCACATCAGCCAATACGAACGCGTCTAACCTGTAGTGCCTGATAAAGGGAGACGGGGACGCCCATGTAGCCGCCCTGCAAAGCTCCATAATAGGGGGAAGGCCTCAGCCTGGCCTGAGCAGTGGCAACTCCCCCCGGGACCTTTGCCACCATTGCAGGTCGCACAGACCCCTTCTGTAACCCAGCAGAAATTCCATGTCAAATTGCAGAGGAGATAAACCTCTGAATGCTTGCTGGAAGCTGCTCCATTTCTCTAACGAAGGAATCCTCCTCCTCCTCTTGTGCACAGCCTTCAGATTGTGGAGCTAATGATGGCCTGATAGGACTATCCCCCCTGGTCCCCCTGAACTGAAAAGGATCCTGGGTCCCTTTCTACACTGAGGGGTGTAGAATTTGGGGGTCAAATTCTACACCCCTCAGAGAGGGTTCGCAACTTGGGAGTCCTCCTGGATCCACAGCTGTCCTTTGACCACCATCTGATGGCTGTGACCAGGGGGGCATTTGCCCAGGTTCGCCTGGTGCGCCAGTTGCGACCCTACCTGAATCGGGAGGCTCTCACAACAGTCACTCGGGCCCTTGTGACCTCTAGGCTGGAATACTGCAATGCGCTCTACATGAGGCTGCCCTTGAAGAGCATCCGGCGACTTCAGCTAGTCCAGAACGCGGCCGCGCGAGTGATCGTGGGTGCACCTCGGTTCACCCACATAACACCTATCCTCCGCGAGCTGCGCTGGCTACCTGTTGATCTCCGGGTGCGCTTCAAGGTGCTATTAGTCACCCATAAAGCCCTCCATGGTAGTGGGTCTGCGTACTTGAGAGACCACCTTCTGCCAATTACCTCCCTGCGACCAATTAGATCTCATAGATTGGGCCTCCTCCGAGTTCCATCTGCCAGCCAGTGCCGGCTGGCAATTACAAGGAGGAGAGCCTTCTCAGTAGTAGCTCCGACCCTTTGGAACCATCTCCCCGTGGAGATTCGTACTCTCACCACCGTCCAGGCCTTCCGCATAGCCCTTAAGAACTGGCTAGCCCATCAGGCCTGGGGACAAAGATAATTGCCCCTCCCGAATGATGAATGAATGTTGCTCATTATTTTATTCTATGTTTGTCTGCGTTACTGTTTGTATATCCCTCCCTTGATTTTATGTAAGCCGCCCTGAGTCCCCTCAGGGAAAAGGGCGGCCTATAAATGTTAATAAACCTATAATAAACCTATAAACCTATCCCTTAGATAGGGGCCCTGTTCCACCATGGAGAGTGGGGGGGAGGTGAGATACACTGGGGAATCCCCCCTGTGAGGAAACCTAGACCTGGATCTAATGGGCGAACTAGGCCTACCCCTCCGTTCAGCCCTGAATACCTGCTTTTTCGGGGCCCTGTGCCTCCCTTCCTCATCCTTCTGCAAGGCCTTGGAGGATTTCCCAGCTGCTGCAGTTTTTCGCAGTCTCACAGAGGCTGTGGGCCTCACTCGGGCCCCACTGGAGGTCCCCTCCCCAGGGGACAATGGGGGGGGGAATCTGGCATCTCCTCTGCCATGGCATCAGGTCAGGACCCCACCAGGCTCAGCTCACCAGAAACAGCAGCAACCAAAAAACAGCTTCCCCCAATCACTCACGGCCTCCACGAGACAAAATCAGCCTCTGCTAGACCTTTCCTGCCCCTTTTGCAAGCCATGCCGCTCCAGGCCTCCTGGTGTCGATCTGCGCTTGCAGGGCCTTGCCACTGCCGCCAATGTAGAAAGGATGGCCACCCAGGAAGGCAGGGATGAAAACGAGGCTTCATTAGCCTCTGTCCCAGCCCATGCAACCTGCAGGAATTGAGGCTCCCAAATGGCTACCATAATGGCGTCCTGCCTCTAAAGCCCCAAGAAGCAACTTTTAAATCCGGTAGCCGGGAGCGAGCCACACCAAGGGGAGGCTTCCAGGTATCAGATGGAGGCAAGGGGAAGAAAGCAGGGAGAAGGAATTTGCAGGATGGCACTGGATTGTTTTTGGAAGAATCGAACCAAAAGCAACCTTTCTTTCTTCGGCCAGACAGAGTTGAAACTGGGAACCAGAAGCAAGGAGCACAGAGGTGTGGCTTCAAATTAACTCTGTCTCGAGGCCAATTGGACATCACAATACCCAATCCTGGCTAATCCTGCAAAATTCCTCTGGAAAACCACCTATTCTATATCTCTGCATTTGGTTTTTCTTGTCTAAATGTTAACTCTTAGTTTGCTTGTCACTGAACTGCATTTTGTTGGATAGGGCTCAGTGTTCAAGTCTGTCAAGATCCTTGTGGATCTTCTCAAGTGTTGAGTGTTCTCTCCAGCTTGCTGCAAATTTGATGAGTTCCCCTTCTATCATCTTATCTAAATTGTTTATGCTAAGAATACTGGGCATAAGCCAGAAACCCGGGGTACCCCCACTGCATTCTTCCCTCCATGTAGATGTAGTTCCATCTTTATCTTTAGAGATTTGATTGACTGTAGTTATTTTCAGTGTGCTGCCTAAGGTGGTAATCCCACTTCTTTTCTCCCACTTCTCTCCCTGAATCTTAAATTAAAAAAACTGTACTTTTTGTCTCCAATCTTCAATATGATTGAATAGCCACTGCTAAGAGTGGGCCATTTTGGCTAAGTGCAGTTTAACCAAAAGAAGATATTGTGGAGTTGCTGGATTCATTAGCAAAGAATATGTGATTATGGTAAATGGGCATGCAGTTGCTCTCCAGCACTCTGCATGCCTTCAGAATTATATTGCTGCAAAAATTTGGACTAAGTTTTACTTGCTAATTCAAGCACCTAAATGTAAAGAACAGAAAAATAACAAGATACATAGACAAATAGACACCTTCTCATAGTGAAGAAGTATTTTTGGAATGTAACTTCTCACTTCCTGCATAATCATCCTCATTTGAGTTTGCCATGGCAATGGTGCTAGAACCTCTTCACTGCATTCCTGACTACTATGGGGTTATTCAGGAAGACCCTGATATCTTTGGATGCCTGCCTTATATCTGTTTTGGAGACAAAAAGGCTGTAGAGGAAAAGTTTTAACAGGTCAAATGGAGAGAATATTAATTAAACTTCTGGAAAAGATTCTTAAGTAGAGTTAAACTCTTAACTCATTAATCTTTGGTGGTATGGCCTATGCCTCCATCTTCTGGTTCAATGTGATTATTGCATGAGAAAGCTGTCAAAAAAATCCCAGAGTCTGGGGAAGGAGAGTACGCATGTTTAAATTGGCTTTCATATTTTGTGCCTGGAAAAAGCCATTGAAATACACTCACTGTAGAATAAAAACAAGCAACTGTTAACTAACATCATTGCCTTAGGCATGCTGTGAGAAAGTGAAGGACACATAGAAGAGCAGGCAGAATGAACAATTTGCATCCGTGGTGGAACAGTTAGATATTTGCCTTTCCTTCTTGGTTTTATCCTGTTTTATTTTAGATGAGAGATTCAGAATGGGACTAAGATCATTTTAATTTTCTTTTTTTCTTATGTGTGAATGTATTTTTTATTACAAAACTTTTAGAAAAAAATACAGGTACTTTATAGCTGACTTATAATAGATATAAGCAAAAGACTTTGACATCCTATTTTATATATGGAAGAAACTAAAAAGAAAAAAAACAAAGGCTAAATTAAGATGTGCAACTTTTATTTGTTTGGCTGTATTTGTCCAGAGATAGCTTTTAGTAGTCATTTGATTTGATCCTTCTATAATGCAGTGCCCCAAAGTATGTTCTACCAATGCTATTTATTTAAACAATCAGGTTGGGATTGCTTAGGACAGCATTCATTCCTGGAATTGGTCTGTTTGTTTATTAGATTTTTTTATTCAACCTTTATTATTTTATAAGTATCTCAAGGGAGCTTAATACTCATTCTTCCTCCTTTTCCCCCTCAACAATCCTGAGTTGACATTGGGCTGAGAAAGGGACTGGCTGAAAGCCACCCAACCAGCTTTCATGCCTAAAGTGGGACTAGAACTCATAGTCTCCTGGTTTATTTATTTATTTATTTATTTATTAGACTTGTATACCGCTTCATAGGGCTTTCAGTCCTCTCTAAGCGGTTTACAAATTTTTTAGCAAATTGAGTCAGCAACTTGCCCCCACAGTCCGGGATTTCACCCACCTCGGAAGGATGGAAGGCTGAGTCGACCTTGAGCCGGTGAGATTTGAACCGCTGAACTGCAGATCACAGTCAGCTAAAGTGACCTGCAGTACTGTACCCTAACCACTGCGCCACCTCGGCTCCTGGTTCTTAGGCCAGCTCCTTAACCACTGTACTAAACTGGACATTCTGGCTCTCCTTATGTCTAGTAACCCAGTAACAAACTCTGGTTAGGAATTATGATTTTCTTGGGTCCATTGAATCTTTTTGTTTGTTTACTTGTTTACATGAAGAACCATACATTGGCTGGAAGCTTACTATGTCCTGAAGTTCTGAAAAATAATTGTCATTGGTGTTCCATATGTATAGCACAGTGTTTTTCAACCACTGTGCCGTGGCACACTAGTGTGCTGTGACATAGTGTAAGGTGTGCCGTGGGAAAATTACTTTATATATAGTCAATATAGGCACAGAGTTAAATTTTTTTAACATTTTCTAATGGTGGTGTGCCTCGTGATTTTTTTCATGAAAAAAGTGTGCCTTTGCACAAAAAAGGTTGAAAAACACTGGTATAGCATATATAGCAGGTCTAGTATAAGGTGGGCTTTATTAAAATCTGTGTGCTGTGTGCTGTTAGACAATCATCATTTTACTTTTCTCAGATTTTTACCAGTTACATTGACTTATTGTATCCAACAGAAGATAGGAATGATCGATTAAAAGATTCCTATTTCTTTACCTGTGATTGCAGGGAATGTTTTACTAAAGAAAAGGTAAGCCAATTTAACCATTTAATTATATGCTTTATTACTTAGATTGGTAGATTGACTACGATCACAACACTATTCTTATACTCTAGCATTTTTATAGTGTCTGCAGTACTTGAGACTCCCAAGCAGATTTGGGATTTTTGAGGTCAGCTAGAGCTAAGGGGAGATTGAAGCCCAGGTTAAGTTTCCATTTCATATTTTCTGTCTGCTCCCCTTTCTACTGTATCTTAACAACAGCACTTATTTCTATTACAATGCAATGCCCTTTTCCAAAAGCATTCCATAATTCAGATCAGGTAGGTGAAATGGTCAGAAGCCAAGGGTCATAGATCCCTCACCCTCAGACATGGGGAGATATATGAATTAAAACCAGAAGCTACTCTTTTACTTTCTCAGCAACTTTTGTCTTATAGATGGTATTGTAGCCTTCCAATCAAGTCAGATCTCATTTTGAAATTGAATGATTTTTTAACTTGCTTCTTTGTCAGACTTCTGTAATCTAGGGCCTTGCAGATCTCCTCACGATCACAGTAGCTAGCCCACGGCTTTTAGTTTAATAGAAATTAGCCAATACATTCAGAAGGAACCAAGTTTTAAGATGCCTTACACATTTTGATCAGTTTAGTTACCTACAGTTTGCCTGTGGATCTGCTTTTTGTTTTTGGAATAGCCTTTGTAACTTTCTTATAAATCTTCCCTCAGGACAAAGATAAACTGGAAATCCGTAAACTGAATGAGCCTCCGTCTACAGAGGCTGTGCGAGATATGATCAGATATGCCAGAAATGTGATTGAGGAATTCAGGCGGGCCAAACATTACAAATATATCCTTTGGTGTTATCTTTCTTGTGTCCATTTCTGCAAAGATGAAATTTCAGTTCAATTTAGCAGTCTCACTTGTTGAGGCATATCCAAAAAATGATTTTCCACAAACTTGGGTTGCAGCTATCAAATGGAAACTTTTTAAGAATTTTACTTGAACTGCATTGTTAAGCCATCCTAATTCATGGTTCCTGGACTAAGGTACAGATTAGAAAACAGTTGTTGTTCTTTGAATATTGCAATGTACTTCCCGGCTCAGAAAGTAAATGTATATATGTGTGTGTATATGTCTGTGTGTGTGTGTTTGTTTGTTTGTTTGTGTGTGTATGCTGGTGTTCTTGTATTTGGGTCTTTCCCGTATAAGATTGAGATTGTCTTGGCAATGTTTCAGCGAGGTCTCACTTGCCATCTTCAGGCTGGGTTTTGGGCCCAACGTTGCTGAAACTTTGCCAAGACAATCTCAATATTACACGGGAAAAGACCCGAATACAACAAAACCCGCATACCTACACCTGTGGAAATCTACAACATATATATATATATATGTACACACGTACACACACACACACACATATATGATGTATACATACATGATGCATATATACATCATGCCTATTGGAACCATAATTTGAACATTTAAGCTAATATACAAGGTGTATTATGAATACACTTGGTGAAAATGTTCATAAATGTTCATACAAGCTAAAAAAAAATTACAGATCAGTATTGGAGAAAGGATGGGGCTATCATAAGACATCAAACTGAAGTGGATTGGAAATAGAGTGCTGTTTCCATCCATCCTTATTGAAAGCATCCTCCATCTTCCTGGGATGAAAACAAGCAAGAAAGAACATATTTGGTATCATCAAAATCCTGCTGTCTATCTACTATCAGCTTCACATTGTTTTGTGTAGATTTTGAACAAAGATGAACTGAAACTATGTAGCACCTCAAAGGTCAAATGTCATATGAAGCCATCATAATTCCTTTAGATAAATCTTCAGATAAGATCATACCTAGGAAGGGACATATTTACAATTAATAATCTCTATAAATGTTAGTCTATAAGAACAAAAAGCAAGAAGGGGCAGAGTATACATCCTTGTAATTTCAGCTGAGGCAGTAATGATGGGACATAATATTCAGAAACCTAACTTGGAAAATATAGTTTTCATTTGTCATGTACCTTAACTCTTGGCTTACCCCCAGGTGAACTGCAGGAGATTTGTGAACTCAGTCTGGACAAGATGGGTTCTGTGTTTGCAGAGAGTAATGTTTACATGTTGCATATGATGTATCAGGCCATGGGAGTTTGTCTGTACATACAAGACTGGGAAGGTGCTTTGCGCTACGGGCAGAAGATTATTAAGCCATATAGGTACCTGACTTTTCTTCTTGCAATTTGTATAATATAGGAAATTGAAATATCTGTCAAGAAATACGTCTAATGAAACACACGGTTGGCTTTCCTTTCATTGAGCAAAGAAACAAATATCATTCCTAAATATTTTGGTGTGCATGGTGCCAATATAAAATTACATGAAACAATTACCCGAAAAAACATAAGCCTGTTTATGGTGACAATTGGTTGTCTTGAGGCAACAATGTTTAATTACTTTACATTGATGTTTGAATAAATATAGGTATATATAACAAACAAATTTCTCTGGAAGATTAGATTAAAAGTTCTAGAGAAAAAAAACAGTAAGGTGGGAAGAGACCTATGGACGTTGACTGTGTAAACAAACCCTGTGTGACTGAAATTTTATAAAGCACCCTATCTCTAAGGCCCATCAAGTGGTAGGCTCTATGATAAAAAAATCTTTTCTTGGATCTCTGGCCTCTTCTATCATTAGAGATCTCATGTTTTACGTTCCCGTTTCTCTTCTTCTGTTAGCCAATCTTCCCAATATCTCACGTTGTGATTATGACTGGTTGGTATTCTGACTTCTTGCTTTCCTTACCTAAAGAGTCATGGAATTAAGAACATTTAGGGATCTATTTTGATGTCACAAAATATGAAGCAGATTTTGCGCAGAAAACAGAATGTTAGGATAGCTATGCATTTTGACCTTAAGCACCATATAAGTTATCAATCTTGGGGATTTTCCTAATCAATATATCCTTCATGAGGAGGACAATAACTCATACATGTTTTACGTGGAAAAGGTCACGGGTTCATTTGTCAGCATTTTTGGTAATGGCTGGAAACAGTGTTGTAGGAACTAAATTGTTGCTGTAATGTAATATCGAGACACAGCTACAGGGTCCAATGGCCTGTCTTCATATAAGGCATCTTTCTTTGATCCTATGTTCCCAACATTTTTCTCCCTAGTATGCCTGCTCCTCTTGCTCCCCTCCAGCAATGCTACTGTAACTGGTTGGTCTTTTATTTTGCTCATGAAAGTTAGGAATTGACAAAGTTCAGCAGAGTTTTAGGAGAAGAGGAAGGCGGGTTCTTGTGGCAGACTTCTGGCTTACAGGAGGTACTTTAGTAGGCCTCTCGAGGCATTTGGTTTGGAAAAAGATTTCATTGGCTTGGATTTTAAAGAGCCACTGAGGTATATGGACACTTCTGTATCACACAGATAGGCAGTCCGATTGCCTCCAGGTGCTTTGGAATACAGCTATCGTAGTCGGCAGCCATTATGAACAAAAGGAAAGGGTTGTGGGAGTCCCTGTCCAAAATCTAGAGGACCAGCTCACCTTCTGTATGGGAAGAACCAGTATTTCTTTGAAATGGCAGATTTTTACAGGACTGGTGGCTTCTTAGATATTTTAGTTTTAAGGCTATAAACAAGATTGTTCTTAAAAGGCTATATTTTGTAGCCTATTGAGAGAGAAGCATTAGCACCAGCCTTGGAAACCTCAACATTGTATATATGGTTGCGTGAGCCAGCAATCAGTAGGTTCCTTGATAAATTATCTTAGAGCATAATTTCCCCCCTAGCTGGGAATACAGCTCTTTTGCTTTGAATCTGATGCCAGTGTGAAGTCATAGATCAACTGGCGGGGAGTGGTGATAGGGAAAGCACAAGAGCACACACTTCCCCTGAGGCCAAAATCAGATTTATCACCCCTGATCCTTGCCTAGCTTTTATGGGCTTGGAGCCTAATGTCCTAAGCTGGTTTAGGCTGGCTAAAAAACTACCAAGGCTCTGGTGTACTAATACTTTAGCTGTTGGATTTTCTCCTCCCTGATTGGCTATCTGTAAAAAAAAATCTTGATCTGTTGAGCATCAGTTGACTAAAGTTCGTTCCATGAGAATATCGTGAAACATCCACTGTCTCTAAAACAAATATTTGCCCTCATGGTCAAGTTAAGTTAAGGCAGGGCTGTGATAGATGCCTCTTGGATATCTAAGAAATCACACTCCTTTATAAGCAAACATGTGTTTATATTTTGCAGTAAGCACTATCCTTCTTACTCCCTCAATGTGGCATCCATGTGGCTGAAACTGGGAAGACTTTACATGGGCTTGGAAAACAGATCAGCTGGTGTTAAGGCTCTCAAAAAGGTATACTTGCTGTCTTTGCAGAATATTGGTGTTAGTTTAATTTGAACTTCATGTCATCACATATAAATGTTTTGCTTAGGAATATCTGTTCATTCCAAAGGGCTTTGCAGTATAATGTTCTTCGTTATGAATTCCTACTTGAAAGTCAGCCTCATTTATTTTAATGGGATTTACTCCCTATTAAATGTATATAGGGTCATATTCAACTTTTGCTTGTCACTGAAAGAGTAAAATAATTCAATCAAAATCATTATTTTTAAAACAAATGATTCCAAAGATTTTCCAAGTTTATTTCTTGTGGTTGCTCCAACTCTTCAGTTCAGGTAGGAGGAAGAGAGTGGTGAGTTTAAGTCATGCTTGTGGGGTTTCCAGCAAAATCCCTCACTGAAAAGTTGTTCTGAGTTTCCATGCTTTTGTATACAGTCAGGAGCTGTTCAGAAACTGAATGTTCTTGGCTGTGGTCAAAGCTGACATATGGCACCAAGCAGATTGCATTTCAGTAGCTAGTTTGAACGTTAGTGCATATGGTAGTCAAAATATTTTTTTGTCTGTGGCTTCACAAAAAACCATGTGTTTGTGTGTGTGTGGGAGGGGTGTGCAAGCAATAGATGTGGAGGCACAGATTTTGCTTCCATTTTCTCATTTTGGGGGACTCATTTTGCTTGTCTAGGGGCAATTTCTGGGGATGCCTTCTAGTGGGTCAACAGCCAGGCAGGAATGATAGAAGTTTTCTTGAAACTAGAGCAAAGATGAAAAGGAAGTTAGAGTTCTCGGTATAAAGGTAAAGGATCCCCTCGCACATATGTGCTAGTCATTCCCAACTCTAGAGGGTGGTGCTCATCTCTGTTTCAAAGCTGAAGAGCCAGCACTGTCCAAAGACAGTGGCTGGCATGATTAAATGCCGAAGGTGCACAGAACACTGTTACCTTCACACCAAAGGTGGGTCCTATTTTTCTACTTGCATTTTTACATGGTTTTGAACTGCTAGGTTGGCAGAAGCTGGGACAAATAACGGGAGCTCACTCCATTAGGCAGCACTAGGGATTCGAACCACTGAACTGCTGACCTTTCTGATCGACAAACAACTACTACAGAAAGCAGCTTACATAAATCATACATCAGGACAGTTTATCTAAATTAAGTTGATGATTCACGTAAGATGAAAGATGTTTATCCTTGATTTTTGGTACTTTGCGTGATTCCACCTAAATTGATTCATGGCCAATCTCGCTGATTTGCTTTAGAATTAACCTGAGATTTCACCTTCGTGAATTTCTTTGAATCCTCTGCCACTAGCTAATTCCATGATCACTCCATATAACATACTGATTTTAAATTGCATACATATTAATTCGGTACCTTGGGAAAGATGCTTTGTGACAAATTGTCAATTGTATTCTCTCCTTGTTGTGTCTGAATAATTTTTATTATTAATTATATCCAGTGATGTAGCATTACCCCCAAAAAATTGTTTTACATGCTATATATCTGATTCTAGTTGGTTGTGCTTTTCCAATTGAAAGTATCTTCAGGGAAGCATCTGTAATATAAATGTTATCATTATCATCATCATCATCATCAAAATGTATAAGCCACAACTCTCAGTGACTCTGGACAGGCTAGCAATTGTTAAAAACATTTACAAACAAGGAAATAATAACAACAGCAAAAGAATCAAGATGACAGAAATAACAAACCCAGATGGAAAAAAAGAAAAAGAAGGAAAAAAAGGTCTTTCAATCACACTTGCCAAAGGCCTGTGTAAGAAGCCACATCTTGAGAGGCCTTTGAAAAATGGAGGTCATTTGAATATCTGAGGGAAACTCATTCCAGACGGCAAAGCACTTCTACAGACAAAATGACTTCTGGGGTCCCAATACATAGCATTGTTTTAATCAAAGGAATTTGGAGTGCGCCAATCCTGCCAGATTGGTTGATCTTACAGGAGACAACTAGTCCCTATGCCTTTTAGGGCTTTATAGGTAGCAACCATACCTTGAATTGCACCTGGAAGCAAACTGGCAACCAGTGCAGCTTGTGAAGCTGAGGCTTTATAAGGCCGTACCGAGGCAGTCCCATCACTGCCTGCACTGCTGCATTCTGGACCAATTGAAGCCTCTAGATCAGGGGTGTCAAACTCAAGCACCCGTGGAGTGCTTAGATCTGGCTCACAGAGCAGCCCTGCTCTAGATGGTCTTCAAGGGCAGCCCCATGTAGACGACAATCTACATATATAATAATAACTTTAATCCTATTCACTTTTGGTGGGGCTGTTAACTGAATGTAACTGGGAATAATCAAGGTGGATCATTAATCCCTTTTAGGTATGTTTATTGCCTCGTATTTTTTATAAAGAATAAAGAGAAAATGAATAAATGAATAAAAATAAAGTATTACCTTAAATCTGATGAAATATTTAACGAAATTGTCACAATTTATAAGTACAAGTACTTCCCTGCTAATTGTGGCCCAAATGATTACAAGGTCTTAGCACGGGCTAAGGCCAAGATTATGGTACTTATATGGTCACAGGTTACAGAGGGAGCACGACCCATTCTTCTTGACTACCCAAACTCCATCTTGTAATACAGTTTTTTTTTTAAATATAATCAGGACCAAATGTGGCTCGAACAGCCCTAGGCAAAAGTCCTCTCAAGTTTGGAACAGAAAAGCCGATATAATGTCATTTAACTTTTTGCTTTTCTGTGCCTTTCAAAAGAGCTCAGAGATCTCTCAGGATCAAAGGTACTGTGTATAGAATACGGTTTGATACTTACAATCAAATGGGCTGTTTTCAATGGGGTACATTTAAGAGGACAAAAACCAGCCAGAGGTTTCTGACTCTTTGGAATCCCTGACGAGCATATTTCATAAACCAAGGCTGTCTGAATCAATTGTATTTTTCCCCCCTTTTGCAGGCAATCGCTATCATGGAGATAGCACATGGGAAAGATCATCCATACGTTATAGAGATCAAAAAGGAATTAGAGACCCACTGAGTCTTTGAATCTATGTAATCCTTCAACCTTTCTTTAAAAGCCTTGCTATGGAAACTTCAGGAGTGCTTTGAAAATTGACGCGGAATGAAAGCTTTTCTGTAAAATAATTGGAATGACAAACATGTGGTGCATTTGGGCCTTGCCTCTTCCATTCTCTGAGGTCTATGTGAAATATCTTGAGCCTTGATAAATTAATTCTGAATGCCTTTTCCTCCCTAAGAAAATGCCATGGTTTCACACAGCTAATGCCTTTGATTGATCATGTGCAAAAATGACCAGTTCTTTTCTCAATTGAGTTTAATGTCTTGTATCTTATGCAAAATGACTAATTAAATTTGGACAACATTGCTTGACCTGACTTGCTTGTTTGCCTCATTATTGTGATTTCAGTGTATAAAAAACATTCTGGGTACCATTTTTTGTAACTTTTAAATATAATTGCACACCTTGCATCTCAAAAGTTAAAATTCAAGACTATTACATATGCAACTTGATTGTTGATGTTGCATATATTTTGTCTCTAATTATATTCTTATTATGCTTACTCAAGTTTGTGTTAATAATACATTTAGGGATTGTGAACACTTCATATATTTTCTAAGCATTGTGAATGGCTGTATAATTTAGCATGCCTGGTTTAATATGGAAAAAATGGAGGCTTGTCAATGATCTATTCCTGTTCCTTAATAGGAATAGTTTCCACATCTGGAAATACCTTTACTGTATTTGTGGTCTTTGAAAAAAAC
Source organism: Thamnophis elegans (assembly GCF_009769535.1). Taxonomy (NCBI): domain Eukaryota; kingdom Metazoa; phylum Chordata; class Lepidosauria; order Squamata; family Natricidae; genus Thamnophis; species Thamnophis elegans. The sequence continues at coordinate 90,672,494 of NC_045544.1, read as the reverse complement.
ATTTAGCTGATACTCATCTACATGTATTTTAAGAAGGATACATTTGCCAAGTGCCTTCTGCTCATTTGGCCATACCGAATAGGATTCAATGCAGATTGTTTATATAGAAGTTAAATCTTAAATATTGTTTTCTGACATGAATAGCAGTATTCAGTGTTTTGATACTGCATGGGAAAGCTACACATGATGGACTTTATTCAGCTTAATTTTGCTTCTTCCAATTAAAGGCAATGTATTTTTTTAAAATTCAAATATAAAGCTGTTCGGTTAAACTAAACACTAAAAGTATATTCAGAGTAATTCTATGGTATATGTTTAATTGGAAAGAAACTTGAATGATTTAGGCAGGTACGTCCTCTGAGCTTTCTGCTTGGCTCCTAGACATTTCATTACCAACTAGGTAACATCTTCAGCAAGGTTTGGGGGCAAAGTATCTTGTTTGTTATATAGGGCCTGGGTGGTGTGTCTGCCTTGTGATTCAATCACAAGACTGATTGAGTTACAAGACGGATTGGATCACAAGATTGGTTGAATCACAAGACTGATTCTCGTCTTATGACTTCCGATTGGTTGCTAGGAGGCATGAAATTCAATCGGGGGAAGATCAGTTCTGTGGTTGGTTGGTGGTTTGGATGGTCTGCTTCCTTATTGGTTTGTACACTGGTTCTATGTCAATGTGTTTGTTGATGGACCCACTGGCAGAATGCCAGGCTTTGATAAACTCACATGCCTGACAGGTTTTGGTGTGGCCGATAACTTCGGCTTCGTCCCAGTTGAAACAGTTTGTTGTTGGTTTGACTACCAATCAGGGACTTTGAGTCATGCCGTTTGACAGCCAGCTGGTGTTCATGGATTCTGGTTTTTAACTGTTGTCCTGTCTGCCCAAGTAGAACTGGTTATAATAGCTGCAACTGATTCTGTATATTATGTTGGTACCATCTTCCTTCCGTGTTCAGTCGTTGATATTTGTATCCCGCTGAAGATGTTACCTATCTGGGAGGCAAGCAGCAAGCTCAGGAGGACAAACTTGCTTAAATCTACAACCCGAGCTACAAATATTCTCTTCTGTCTCCAGACTTGAACGAATTGTAATTTCCAAACAGATGGGCCATTTCTTCATACTTGATGCTTTCTTACAGCACCTTTTAAACAAATGCTGATTGTTGGGTAACATTATGTTTCAATAACAGATGCAAAACATTTCTCAAACCTCATTGCAGCAAGTGGGATGGACAGCATTGAAACTAAAGCTGCCAAGACAATGAACAATCTAGTCTCAAATTGAACTATTTCTGCTGATTGCCTAGAGTTAGAGGCTTGTTTGAATGACAGAAATTATCAGGGGACCTTAATTGACCCTAAGCTTCAAAAAGTTAAGCAGGTTCAGACCCAGATTATTTTTACATGGGAGATGACTAGAAAGTCCCAAGACCGAAAACCACACTGGAAAGTCCAAAAAGTTGTTTTGGAACACTTTGCATCTAAAAGAAGAATTTATGTGCTGTTGCTAGAAACCTTGTCAGTAACAAGAAATCAAGCCTGACTCAAGGACTGTATCTTTTAAATAATGGATTAAGACCCACAAAGGACATCATTGATATTATTTCTACATGTCTAAAAGTACCTAAATAATTTGGAACATTTTCCTTCTTAAAAAATTATGAGATCAGAAGAGTGGAAAGTATCTAGTGCCAATAGTGTGTTAGTATTTTTGATGAATCAAAGTGTGAAAGTCCTATCTTCCTGGATCTGAAACAAGATAATTCTTGTCACTTACTAATTCTTCTCTCTCTTGAAAGCTATGCATCTTCCTGCTCTACCAGCTGTGTCTGCAGATACCTGTATAGTTATTCTGTGGTATCATTTCCATAGTGCCTTCCCCTACTTATTTGGAAAATGCTAACTTATTCCCTCACCATTTTTAAGCTCTTAAAATGATTAGAAACAGCATACTAATTCATCTTCGAATATAGTATATGAATCAATATGCCTTTTCATTTTGTAATTTGTGTATGCTTGTATATATGTTAAAAATAAAGCATCTTCTTGAATGTGACTGACTGCTATTCTTTGAAGTGGTTATTTATTACTTTGCTGAAACCCAGTAAATTGTTGGATGTTTTTCTTATGCTAGTTGTCTAGAGAAGGCATGGGAACATGTAACAAATAAGTCTCTCCAACCTTTCCTCCCTCCATACACAGGACATTCAGTTATTTTTACACACCTAATTAGGCAAATTTAACAGCTGCCTTTTCTCATTCAGCACATATCCTGGAGACTGTATGGAAAGCCAGCTGGGTAGTTTTGGGCCAGTCACTCATGTCATCATCTTCTTTTAAATGACTCCCGCATAATCCTTTGAGGGGTGGAGTCTGAGCAACTGAGTTGAGTGTTTACTGGCCAAATGTCCTTCCTATCACCACACTGGTGTTATATTCAGCAGATATATTCTCATCATGCCTAGAAAGAGAAATATCTGCTTCTACCTAGGATTGAACGCACAGCCTCCTGATTGTGAGGCGAGCGCTCCAACTCTAGGCTACCACTGAACAGCATATACAAAATAGTCACAGCCAATGTTTTCAAATCAATACACTGATTATTAGAAAGTTGAAATTTTTTATTGCATAATAAGAAGGTTAAGCATAATCTTTTACAAAACAAAGCTTGAATCAAAATTTTCTTACATTGCAAATATTTACAAAGAGGCAGTGTAAGATGTAAAAAACATATTGCAATTATATGCTGAAGAAAAAATTATAAAAACCAAAGGAAAGCGGAGAAAGTGCAAAATACTGTCAAAAAGTCAATTGCTTTTATACAAAAGAAACCAACAAGCATAAGCTGAAGTATTGATACAAATATAAAATGGCATGCATAGGTTTTTTTTTAAGGCTTTCAACGGTACAAAAAATAGGAGATGGATTTTGGCAACCATAATGAATTCATAAAATGACTGAACTTAATTGTTTACAAAATGTATATTTAAGAAATAAGATTTTTTTCAATGATGGCTCTGGATTTAAGTTGATAATGTAATTCTCAAGTGAGGAATAAAAATACTGCAGTAAACCAGAACAAGAACAAACCAATGATGTAAAAAGTATTTTGTGTGTTAATTTCTGAAACACAAACCTGGTATATATTTGGTATAACTTAGGGACATCCATATAGAGCCTGTTGGGAAATACCCACTTAAGATATTTGCTTTAAGGTACTAAGTTGATACTGGTGGTGATCTCAGCAGACAATTATTGTTACTTTGCATCTTCTAGTGTACTAATGCCTTTTAGAACTGAATAGCAGCACACACACAGATTTATACATACAAGATTTCAGAAAACGTCAGTGATGAACTCATTTCTAGACCCTATGCTGACAATGAAGAGAGTTCAAATTTACTGTTGGAATGAAAGTTTACATTCCATTCTAATTGTTTACAAAAGAAAATATTACAGAATGGCATTCAAGGCAGTTTGCAAACTTCTGTGGCAGGCTCATAAAAAAAATCAAGGCAACTACAAACTATTTGAAATATATGGATATAGAGAAGTCTTAACACAGCACAGAAATGCATTTTAAAAGTAATAGTCAAACAATTAACTTTGTAGAGCTATCTTTAGTGCACAGGGCATTTTCCAAATGCTGCATAGTTGCCCAATGTTCAGCAGCTCTCTGCAATCTGCAAAACAATGGCCAAAGAGGCATGCCACCTATCAGGCATAGGGCTTCTAGGACAGAGGGCTGTGTTACCTTTTAGCAGCTAGGAATACCTCTCAACATGTTTTAGAGGTTAAGAGTTTCTTTCTCTTCTTTTGGAAAGGTCTTTTTTTTTAGTCATTCATACAACTTGCTTTACAGTTTCCCAAATATGAGATTTATGCCAATATTAGCAGTACTGCTCAGAAGTGGTGGGGGGAGTATAAAACAAGAGATTGTTGGCAACTCTGGAACTGCAAGTAGTCCTTCTTTGTCCTGTGATGTGAAGCCTAAAGCTGTAACCCAATGTGGTTTATTTCTATGGTTTATTAACTGTAAGGTGTTAATTCATAAAGTGAATTATGTTTCAAATACTTAATGGTGATATATCTAAGTATGGCTAAAATAATAGCCTAGACTTATAATTTCAATTTTTGGGGGCATTTCACTAAATAAAAATGACTTCAAATATACCAATGATTATAGGAACATCCTTTACAAATTTATGTAAGCCGAAACCATTGCCAGTAATTATTTGACACAACTTCCTAAATTAAATTAACTTGTGGATGAAATCTTTTCTAGCTGAAACCATGATTTGGATTACAGGAGACCTTCGTCTTGTTTTGCTAAAGAAATAGAGACTGTTGTTATAAAAACAAATAGAATAACTGAATTGGAGACTAATCACAAATTCACGTATGGTGTATAAGCTAACAAGGATACAAAGCTGTGAGTAAAAATAATTCACTTACTATGGAACATGATTATATCCTAATTACTTAACAATTAGTATCAATTTCATTGTATTTTACATGGCCAACACTAAAAAAGAGCTGAAAGAATTCAGTGCAAGGTCAGAGCATCTACGAATGTATAAACAATGATTTGAGGACAAAGTTTGGCTATATGTTTGTTTTTGCACTTCGGTGCTACAATGGAATATATATCATGAGAAGGCATTCTAAAAAATATCTACATCAACATACAAATGGGTTAAATGATCTGAAAATGTAATGCCCAATGGAGTGCAGATGAGGAAACCCTATCCAGTATTGTCCAGGTAAAATGCATTGTAACTCCAACTGTTAAATGTACGTAGATACATACCGGTAATTGTGGTAGCCCTTTTTCTAAAATATAGCCTAAAATATAGGCTCTGTTACACGAACGTCTGAAACATACTGGACAGTGTAAATATAGTATTGATTTAAAAGCAGATTAATAGCTTGATTTGAAATAATGAATTCAATCACTGTTAGCTGCACTTATAGTATATGGAGGAATTTCAGTTTTCAAGGTAATGGGAAGTTTTAAGTGGATTTTTAGTTAATAATGATTTATGGTATTATTTAAGAATTGAACCGTTGTAGGATAGGCTTTATGGGTATAGGTAATATTTAAGTTAGATTTGGAAAAATAATATGAATGTAGAAATTTGCTGCCAAAATGTGAAAGCCCAGAAGGAATATATTAAAGCAACCAATGTCACTATCAATAACTAGTTAGCAGACTCTAGAAAGGATACAATAAATTTTATCTACAACATAAAAATTAAATAGCATGGTTTTATATGTATATCCCTCATGAGTGATTTTAGGAGTTCAATCAGATTAAAAAGCTATGTGTCTTCAGTAACTACTGTCTTTATCTTAGTGTTTTGGATTTACAAGTTAGTAAATCCAGTTTGGGTTGCAACCTTGAGTAGTAATGTTTATGGCAGAAACGATCTGTGACAACAGGGGTGTTCATGGAAAGAATTTTATCTTTCGATCAAGAGATCAATGATAATTCAAAATGTACTAAATCGCTTTATTAAACACAACATAAACTTAAGAGAGAGCCATTTGGTGTAGTGGTTAAGGCATCAAGCTTAAAACTGGGAGACACTACCATATTTTTCAGAGTATAAGATGTACCAAGATTTTGAAGAAGCAAATTAAAAAAAGTTTTTCACAAAAATGTGGGTTTTTTTCCAGAAAAAAGGGACATGAATAGCCTTTAGGGAGGCTCATAGAGTGCTCCTGGGGGCTACAATTGAGCAAAAAACGACCCATTTTTCGCTCATTTCTGCCCTTCCCAGGAGCACTCTGAAAACCTCCTAAAGGCTATGCACGGCCATTTTGGTAAAGCGGGCGGAGTTTCGGGAGGCCAAAAATGCTGTATTCAGTGTATAAGATGCACCCAGATTTTCAGCCTTTTTTTGAGGGAAAAAAAATCACACTAAAATAATATGTGCCTTAATATCTTAAATTTTTTCTTTGAACACCATTGTCCTTGTAGTCATAGTGTGAAAATAGTTCCTTATTGCATTAGTAATGGATCTTTATTATATTATAGTATTAGTGGCTTGGTTTTGGGCATTTAACTGCAGGAAGTTTTCGCTTGCAATTATGTGTGCAAGATAGGTATACATTGTGACAAAACGTCTTGGCAATTCTCATCAATACTTCCTTTTTTAGTATCCATTATGTCTGCTTATTAAATAAATTCTTTTGGTTTGCATACTTCTAGAACAGCCAAGACTATACTGATCACATCCTAAATCTCAGAGCAATCAGACCTTGGAGGGGATTATTTTCTCTTTCTAACTCCCTACCTGTCAGGCCAAATAGAGCAATGGGACTTGACAGTTCTGGTTTCAAACTTAATTCATCATTAGGAAATTATTCAAAAAACTATAATGAGATAACTAATTTAATACACTTTGCTTCAAGGTTTATTCCTTGGCTAGCTTCCCAGATACAAAGCGTCTCTGTTCAATTATCACGCAGATGCCACTAAAAGACTTTAAATGGTTTCAGCTAATTTAACAAGAGATATGTTGGCATTGGCAAAGATATGCTGGACTGGAAACTGTACACTAAAGAAATAAGAGTCTCTAAAGGAGCATCAACAGAAGACATTCGCTATATATTCTTTTCCTAAACATTTAAGGTGGCTTGAATTCTGTCTTTTTTCTTACTAAGGTTGGGGTGAATTGATCAGTGATTTAGATTTAAACATGTGAAGGCACTGAAATAAGCTAAGCCTATCTATATATACTTAGAAGTAAATCCTTCGGAGATCAATGGGACTTGCTCCCAGGAACTTATAGACAAGACTGCAGGTTTAATCCCTACAAAGAAACTTTGCAGATTTTTTTAAAAAAATAAAAAGTATGTACTATGTAAAATATAGTACAAATAATCCTTGGCTTATAGTCATTCACGTCAGGTGCAAGAAGTCAGGAGTCAAGGTGGTTCAAATGTCTGCATGCTAATGCACTTTACAAGAATATGAGCTACTAATTGTCAAAGTAAATTGGAAGTAGATGTGAGTCAACAGAATTCAAGAAGGGCTGGACTTGGATCTCTTGGGGATGCGAAGAAAACTCCCTCTCCCCTCAACCTTCATTTAGTGACCATTTCAAGTTACAATGGCACTGTTTTTCACACAATTGCTGTAGCATCCCCATAGTCATGTGATCAAAATCTGGGTGCTTGTCAACTGGCAAATATTTATGACAGTTGCACTGTTCTAGTGTCATGTGATTGCCATTTGTTAAATTCCCAGCTGGCTTCCAACAAGCAAGGGGGGGGGGGGAAGCAGCTTATACTTAGTAACTGCATGATTTGCTTAACAATGACAATGACTCACTAAGCAACTATCAAAAAAAGGTTTAAAATAAGGCACAACTCACTTAACAACTGCCTTGCTTACCAATGGAAATGTTGGACCCAATTGTGGTTGTAAGTCAAGGATTACCCGCATAACATAAATATAGATAAAACACAGACGTCAAACATTATGTTAAGATAAATTTTCCCCATCAGATATACAATGGGAATGCTTCTTCTATTCAAGAAACTGCTTGCCATGTCACTTTGGGTGTTTATCTAAAAGAAAGTATCTGTAGAAAGTGTGACTGTTGCTTTGATATCATTCTTTTTATATATATTCAATTTTAATGTATAGTTTGGTCACAAAAATAACTTCATCTCTTTTTAAAATATATATATTCATTCTTACACTTTGGATTGGTTAAAAATCTTGAATCTGGCTCATTTCAAAAAGGCGCCTATTGGCTATAGAGGAACATGACCTCCCTCAGGGATGGCATGCCTCCCTCTGGCAAGAAAGAGACACCCCCCATAGGTACTTCATGGGACATTATATTCAGAAGATTTTGATGGGGGTCTGGGAAAAGATGAGGAAAAAATACTATCTTAGGGTTCCGTGCTGGTTGGCACCATTAGAGGCCTTAACGCATCCCAGTGTATTTAATTGGACAAGAAACATAACATATAAAGACATCATAACAGAAGATGGCAACATGAAAACAAAGATGGAATTAGAGCAGCAGGGCAGGAATCTGGAATGGTGGGAATATTTACAGGTTAGAAACAGGTTTAAAAGCGATAAGGTACGGTTTGGGATCTATCCAAAAACCCTCAGGGGCTAGATAAGATTTTGTTTGGTGGAGACAAGAAAATGTTATCGAAGATTTATCAATTTTTGAGCTGCCAAGATGCTAATGAAGAGATGGATAAAAGCCTTCTAATAGCATGGGAGAGAAACTTTGGCTATGAGATTGAAATGGGCAAATGGTGGGATCTATGGAGTAAGACCATTAAACTTACAATATCTACAGCATTCAAAGAAAACATATACAAGATGGTTTATAGGTGGCACTTCCCCCCAACGAGGATAGCCAAGATGTTTCCTGGGTTATCTCCATTGTGTTGGAAATGTGGAAGAAAGAATGGCACATTCTACCATATTTGGTGGTCCTGTCCTGAGGCCACGAAATACTGGAAAAGGATTAAAAAATGGCTAAAAGAGGTTACCGGGGCAAACATGGAATGGAGATCCGAGAACCTTCTACTAAGCATTAAACCAGAAAACATGAGCAGTTCAATATGGCATTTGAGCCTACATATAATTGTGGCCGCAAGAATAACTTATGCACAATTTTGGAAATCCACTACCATACCGTCGGAAGATGCTATAATTAAAAAGATCTATGAATGTGCAGAAATGGACAGAATGACGGGTTGGCTGAGGGACAAAGGAGAAACGGAACATTACCTTAGCTGGAACTTATGGTATATGTGGGCAACAAGGAGAACAGCAGGGACTTAAAACGGGGAAAGTTAAAAGTGAACATGGGTATTGTAATAGATCCCTGAATTTTGTAATGAGAAGATGTGGCTTAGAGACCTAACAATGAGGAAGGAAAGAAAAAAGTTGGGCTGTGAATGACTGTCACCGTGGGGGGGGGGGAAGGGGAGGGGGGGTATATGTTTAAAATTGTATTTGTATTTGCATGTTTTACTCTTAAAAAAATGTATAACTAATAAAGATTACTTTAAAAAAAAAAGGCTGTAACCCATCGAAGCGTATCAGCTTTAATACTGTTGTCTAATTTAGAAATGGGGGGGGGGGACAGAATCATAAGTATTTTTAAAAGCAACACAGGATTATGATGTATAAAAGCAATATTAAAACTAATTATAATAACTCAATGTCAGATGGATGTTTTGATGTGCAAATCATATTGTTCAGTGGGAGGGGGGGAAATAATTTGAATCAGGACCTTGGAGAGCGATGGCAAATCAGAGTGGACACTGCTGAGATAAATGGATCAATGATAATGTACCATCAAGTCACTGTCAATTCCTAGCGACAACATAGATTTTGTCTATGTTGACAATCTGTCTGTCACCTGATTTTTCAGGGGCAATAAACAAAAAGTCTACTTTAACATAATTATTATGTTATGTAGAGATGATTACAAATTATTTGTGAATCGATGTAATGCATTGCAGCCACACAACAGAGCCTGCAGACACAAACTGTACAGGGATTTTTAGAGCCTGAAGACACCGCACATACCCAAACCACTAGAACATTCTCTTTTGCAAACAATACTAAATCAGTAACAGTTAGAATTTCCTATTCATTTAAATCGATATTTTTAAAACACTTTGAACTCTCATGTCCTTATACCTGCTGTCCTAGGCTACAGGTAGTTATTGGTTTAAGCCAAAATTAACCTTAAAAACTGTTTGTATATTAGTAAGATTTCTAAAAAGAGCTACACAACCATGCTCAATATATACCTCTCCCTTAGAAGGAGAGAGAACAGACAGGAGGTCACATAAAGGGGAACTCTGCCACTATCAGCATATATGGCGACCAATAGAAAAAATCTTCAGATTTACTCTGTGTGATTCAAGGAATAATCTGACTTGAAATACGCCCCTGATCTGGGTATTTCACATCACCTGCAGGGCAATTTCTAGACTCAAGATACAGCATCAACTGTAGGATTTAGGATTGATTAGATCTTGCTCAGACCCTTAAAAACTTCTTAGAATGGATCTCTTTCCAGCTATTCCAGCTATTTTATAGCTTTAAATATTGCTACTATCCATCATCAAGGTACTACCAGTATAATCATACTTGCTTAGTACTCAACCCTTGAAATCTTGAGCTTATTGGAAATCCCACTGCTATTCTGTAAGGCACTGCATGTATCATTGATGGCAAAAGCTTGTTCCTTTTCAATAATATTATAGACATATATCTGCTTTTAAATTTGAACAAAAGTCAAATACTACTTTAAGCTGGTTTTTCTTCTATGTGCACAGCTCTGAAAACAGATTGCTAAATATTCTTTTCACAAAAATAAAATAGAATACAATAAAATAGCAAAGCTGCCTTGCATGTCATATAGAAATGCAATGGTCAAGAGAACATCTCCAGATAGGATTATTTCCCGTCCTAAAGACAGATTACAATGAAGAGATGTGTCCAATGTGGTTCTGTCATTTTAAGGTTACCCCACATTCCACCAATTAAGAAAGTTCACACATCATTTTAAAAAAATAAATTATCTCATATAAAATCATCTGCAAGAAGAACAAAGTGTCCTTATCATTGAAGCAATTTTGATCAGGTGTCACAAAATACCGCAAAGCAAGAAGCTTTGTAGTAGGGTGATTCTCAGCCAAACCAAAAAGGCTGTCTAAATAAGTGAGTGAAAAAGATGCTGTCTCTCTTTTGAAGATGTTAAATGAGCCTGGAATTTTGTAGAAATAAGATGAGGACTTGGTAGACAAATTTATACTGTGCGATAGTTTGGATCATGAACATTCTCTGTTCCCTCAGATGTTGAAGCATCACTGGAACATCTACTTTCTGCAAAGAGGTAGAGAAAATTCATAGCAATATTATCATTGTAGAGCTAAACAAAATAACATAGGAGTCATACAAGTGTTGCATTCACTTTCTTCAAACCTCTCTTTTTAATTCTTATTCTGCACCATTAAATCCCATTGCTGTATCAGTTAATGGCTTTTTTTTTCTGGGAATCACCACAGTAGGATAAATATAAATACAGAAGAACAACTAAGTCCAGGTTTGCATACCAACTTAGGAAGTATCATCCTAAAATTAAACTGGACAACATTCTTCTCCTTCCCTATAGATTAGAGGGCCATTTAGTTTCATTTCTCTTGTGCTCTAAATTGTATCAGAGACACATAAGATGTTTCTTTATTCAAGGGAAGGGTTTTCATATGAAAGAAAAGAACAAGAAAAGTGAATTATTCAGATCATTAGCAAATATTTGTTCTAGTGGATAGTTACCTGTGTCATAGCAAGAAAAGAAATGGTTCAACTCATATTCTGCAACTAATATAAATCCAATAATTAACAATAGCCTCAGAAGGGCCATTCTGATTTTTTTTTTAAATGTGTCAGTTAAGTCAAAAAAGACATCTAAAGACAACTTATTAGAATGATGCTTAACAAGATATATTTAGAACTCGTCTTACTGCCTTGCAGCCACTAGTGAGGCAAACATAGGAAGAAGACTGCATAAACATTTTTATACCACTCTTCCTCCTGGACCCTCTTCACCAAAGAATTGCAAAAGCTATGATGTGCTGACAGCACTTGCACAGAGAGTTCTATACAACCCAATAAAATTGAATACATAAAGATGCTTTAGAATACTTATATTCTAGCATGATCAAAACGCAAATATAAAACTCTACATCCCCGTTTATTTATTTTCTTGATAGAACTTCTTTCATTGACAGAAGCAGGACAGCACCATTTTTCTACCCTTTGCAGCCCTTAGCTACCCTTAATATTTGCTTTGAAAGTTTTAAAGAAAACATTGAGAGGCATAATTGGGATTACAGGTCTTATTATGAGGAGGGAAGTTTCCTTGTGCAAAGTTTGTTCTTTATGAAAAGTGGTTCTTAACCAGTTTCATTATTTGTATTTTTGCATTCATTTGCCACTGATGTTCCTTTGTTTCCCTGATAAATTTCAAAAGTTGTTATTCTACCTAAATTTGACCGTGTTTTACAACAGAGATATGCGATAGTTGTCTTTAACTAGTTGAAAAAATACTGAAGTTGTAGTAAACTTGTTTGCTGTTCTCTAGAAGGCAAAAAACAGTGAGCTGAATGGATAATGCAGATTTTGATTGGACATCAGAAAAATATCCTAATGATAAGAGCTGTTCAACAATGAAACTATATTAGGGAACTCCTGTATTAGCTACTCCTGGAAAAAGGGTTGGAGTAACTGATTTCAAAATTCAAACCAATACTAATTTTCTAGGATTATTTTAAGTAGCACAGTTCTTTCCCAGTGCTATTCCTATCACCTAGAGGTTCAAACAAGTTCAGCATATATAATACTAATTCATGTCAATCTTCATTGATGGCACCCCATGCTTGAACAACATCATACTTTTATCTATTTTGGGGTGAAGAGCTACTTTGAGTAGCACACTGAAATCTGATAATGTAAAACTTCAAATCTGATTTGTTAAATTTACTGTAAATTAAACACAATTAGTATTAATGCTCCCAATAAATTCACTTTTTATTACCCTGTAATCTCTTAATTCGGGGTAGAATTGGGGCAACTGGGTGGAGCGGAGAGTTTACTAGCCGGATGCCCTTCTCCACACCAGGCAGAGTTCACAGCAGATTTTTTTTTGGCATCCTAGAAGAGAAACATCTGCCGCTACCCATATTCAATGCTCAATCTTCCAAATGGGAGGCAAGTGTCTTCACCACTAGGTCACTGTGCCACTTAGTACTTTTGCTCCCAATGAAGTTTAAAAGTTCAGTTTTCTGTCACACTATAAATTAAGTATTATAGTTCAGAGGGACTCTAGAGAATATAGAAGATTATGAGAGGTAATGTTGTCTTGGGACTTTCAGATGAGTACCATTCCTCCACCAGGTCCTTATAACACATTTTATTTGAACCGTCAGATTGCTCTCTTTGTTTTAAACAAGTACAGATAAGGATCTCAGTTTTCCTCTTCTCAACTCTGTTAACTTTCAAACCTTACCAAAGAATGCTGCTGTGTGGAATTTGATCAACAGCAGCCTAAATTGCTTTGCTAAGCTAGTTAGAACTCAATCTAAGCAAGAAAAAAATGCAGGCTAGTTTCGACTTGCAGGGCTCAACCCAAATGTTAATAGCTGAGTGTTTCACTTTCAGCCTTAATTTTCATATTTGCTGCAAAAACAAATCCATGACAATATCCTTGTTTTCCAAGCCAAGCTTCAAAACCACGTGAGAGGATATGGACAAATATTGGACAGTGTGCTTTCAAATCTCTCTCTTTTTAATGTTTAAAAAAGGCAAATGGGGGATGGGACATGCAAAATTATTCATGGAGAGGAGGAGATTTGTCTCTTTTTCTTACTGTACTTACAAGCTGGGATTTGGAGACTCCACCATGAAATTGCTGAACTAGAACTAATTTAGAAGTTTTCCTCCATTTAGACTTGAATGGAAACACTTGTTTTCTATTCCACTACAGATGTTAATTAGCATACTTTACGGGGATGCCTGGATCATTACCAATGGCTGTTGTTTTGAATGGGTCAATTTACTTATCTTGAGCTTTGCAAAGATCTCCCCCCCCCTTTTTTTTTGCATTCTACTGATATTAGGCTTCATTTCTTTTTCATGTCTCTGTGTGAGTTTGAAGATGCATAGGCCAGTGTGTATAAACTATGTTGATACTTTGATGACTGACTGAGGGTCTTGCCACAATAAGAAATATATTCTGATTATCCTATCCATTTACATGGTTCACATTTGTTACGTTTTAAGGCCACACAAGAGTATTGCTTTTGTGGCACAGTGTAATATGATGACCCCTTTAGTATTGGTGGATCTTTACCTGCATACATTTATACTTCACCCTGTAGTGGCACTCTTTGGACCGCACCTCTTCTTAGGAAGAAATAAATGACTTCAGGAAGACCCTTTCACTTACCTCATTGTGTTCCAAGCAGCCAATCATAAGCTCTGTCAAAATAACCACACCTGTCCTCCCTACTCCAGCACTACAGTGCACAACAATTGGAGGGTTGCAATTATTACTGCTGTCCAGAATGCTGTTTGTGTGACGGCGCACCGACTGGATCTCTTCCAAATAGGCTGCAAGGTAGGAATAAACAAAAAAAGTACATTTCCCAAATCTATTGCAGTTTTACATAAACTATGGCAAGTAAGTTGAGGGGAAGTTTCTTTTTAAATTATGATCATTTACAGCTCTTAGGAATCACTAATTATTTGGCCTCTAGACAGCAAACCACGCTGAATTCAGTAAGTGCCAGCAGGGTGTAGATTACTACTTGGGACTTTAAATTAATCAGCTGTTCAAAAAAAAAAAAATCCTCCCCACACACTCTTACACCCTTTGCAAATCCCAAGGTCCCTGAAGCAGATGACTGTAGACATTACTTACAGCAATTCCTGTGATTAACAGGCTGGGATCAGAACAACAGCAAGTTTCCCCAGAAACATGCCTGCTGGAGCACTATCTAATGGGAAGGAGCCATCCATCTGGCCCTTTCCTTACCTTGCATATTGGGATGGAATTTCAAGTATTTCTGCCCTACTCTCAATTTCCAGGTGTCATTTTTAGGCCTAGTGAAAAGTCTGAATAGCAAAACAAGCAAACATCAGGTTTCCCTTTAGCTGCACCAGAGTTGTTAAAGACAAAACCTTCGACAACAATGATCTGTGATGTTAAACAAGGCCCAAGACTGCTTAGTCCTACTCAAGGACTCCGCTTTAAGAGTTGCTGGATGCAGAAGTGGAAGAGAGGAAGGATGTTATCCCCTTCATGTAATTGTTTCAGCTACTTTACAGATTTTGAAGCCAAACCTCTCTAGTGGGGAGTCTTCTGTATCCAAATAGGTTCTTAAAATGTTATAGTGTATACAGTAAAGTATTTCAAAGCAATCTGATTATCAGCTCATCAAATGCCACTATATGCAATCCCTGGCAGCTGCTCTCAAGAGAACAACTTCATAATAACTATGCACATTACGCAATCAGTGTGGAATCTTTTGCTAGAGATTCTGAGAACCACTTCTATGTAAGGTCAGCACTTCTGAGTAAGGTAAATTGTTTAAAGTGACATTATCAATTCAACTATGTATTCTATATCTTGAAGTATAGAATCTGAGTTCCTCTCTTTGGGAGAATCAGATTAGAAAACCAGTTGCTGAGCCTTATTATATATGTTTTTTCTCTAATACGGAAGTTAATCTAAGACAGTGTTTTTCAGACTTGACAGCTTTAAGAGGTATGAACTTTAACAACCAAAAATGGAGATGCATGCTGGCTGGGGAATTCTGGGAGTTGAAAACCTCGTATCTTATAGTTACTCAGTTTGAAAACACTGATCTAAGAGAATCCAACCAAAACCTTGGGAAATCCTGACAAGCACATAAGAATATTATTTAGGTATTTTACGGTCAATGTAGACTATTCATTATTCAACATTCATATGCAGAATTCATTCTTCACTGTTTTCTCGACAAAATGAATTCTGTTAGGTTATTGCATTTATTTTTGTAACATAATAGGATTCATTTCATTAAGAAAATGCAATGGTCATCTATTTGTTATCTTTCCTCATAAACATTTCTTAACAGTCCTCTTTTTTTGCTCTCCCTCCCTCTCCCCCTCCCCCTACATCCATACAGTTGCCATTGCATTCACATGTAGGAAAACTTACATAGGAAGTCTTGCTCTCCTGGACAAGTATGATCTGGCCAGTTGGTGTAATGTAAATGCCACACAGTCTTCTCCTGTGCTTCACCTAGGTGCTTGACCTTCAGGCCTGTTGTAGCATAGCAACCAGAAACAGTCCGGAATTTGGTGGTCACTTTGAATTTTCCATAAGTGGCTGAGCTATGTTTTGAGCCAAGTTTGGGCCAATAACGATGGCTTTTGGTTCTTCCTCTTTCCTACCCCGCCCCCAACGGAAACAGAAACAAAATTAGCAACAATCACTGAAACTAAAGAACAGATCAAGTATTAAGTTGGCATGATATAGGTGTTACAATGTCAGAATAAGATTGGAATCACCTGGATTCAATTCCCCATACAGTTCACTGGATAGTTGTGGGTTATTACCATATTTTTAAGACTATAAGACGCATCAGAGTATAAAACGTATAATTTTGAAGAGGTAAATTTTTTTTAAAAAGTTTTTGCACTCTGCAGACCTTCCAAACCCTCTGATGCCTCATTTTTGTAGAGTGCTCCTTGCGGCTGGGGGGAGGGAACAAAAACGAGCAAAAAGGGTCCGTTTTTTGCTCATTTTTGCCCTCCCCAGCACCCAGGAGCATTTTGCAAGCCAGCCCAAACCTTCTACACGTCCATTTTTGCAAATAGGGAGGGTTTTGGTAGGCCAAAAATGTTGAATTCAGTGTGTAAGATGCACCCAGATTTTCACCCTCTTTTTTTGGGGAAAAGGTGCGTCATACTCTGAAAACTACGGTATCTTCTTTTAGCTTATGGCATTATAATGCAAATAACATGAGCTATGGAGAAAACTCCATCTGCTATTCAGACTTCTTTGGAGAAAGGACAGGATAAATCAATGAGCTAAACAGCCGTTCAATGCTGCATATATCACTATTACTTTTGCCTCACCATCACCATAATATTTTTTAAATTGGCATATACAGTCACAGGTTTTACCTTTATTGAACAGAATTACGAAAATACAAATCTTGTGTTTATATTTGGTATGATCTCTGAGAAGACATTCAGGTTGAAATAGAAATTGAATAATTGATTAATTAATTAATGAATTAACCCTAACCCAACAACTAATTTGGCAGCATCCAAGATCTATAAAACACATGTGCTCAGGCACAAGACTATGGACATGTGTCCCTCTATACACAATGCACCCTGTAGTCAATAACTTGTCTGCTAATTAGAAATGTGGACTTTGAAGAAACAAGATAGAAAAAAGTATTGATGCTTTTGAACTTTGGGAATTTGAAAAGACTCCTGATAATAATATAGCTAGCCAAGATAACAAACAAATGAATAAATGAACAACTCAACTCAGAGATCTGACTCAAGACACACATGAACAGACTCAAATCATCCCACTTCCAACACATTATGCTAAGACCATTTCTCTAGAAAAGGCTCTAATACTGGAAAAGTATGGGGAAGGTGGGAGGAAAGAGAAGAAGAAAACCACCAGCAGCAACCTGGATGGACAATGGCATTGAGTGCACCATTGGAAAACCTGAAAGACCAACGAGGATGGAGAAACTAAACCGATAAAGTCGCTGAGAGTTAACACCGACTTGATAGCACATAATCAGTCAGAGGTGACTAGAGTTCCATGGAACTCTGTGCAAGCAACAGAGTAGGCTGGGAGAGGAGAGAGAGAATTCACCCAATGCATTATCATTACAATTATTCCTCCCTTTCCAGGATTCAGTTTCTATCAGCATTAGAAGAAGCAAAGTCACAAAATTGCAATACGCTGGAAGAGAAGGAACAGATTGGTAGATGAACTTATAGACCAGGGACATAATGCTTTATGTTTTAATTCATTGTGTTTTGGAGTTTTAAAAATAATTTTATATATCTTTAATTTTTGATTGAGAGGCGCCCAGAGTTGGCTGAAAAATGGGTGGCTATATAAATAAACAAACACATGTACACATTGTACACAATATGTACACATTGCCCATACATATACACACAGAAACAGTGTTTTTATATTACCATTGGAGAAGAGGAGCCTGTCTGCAAATATTACCGAAAAACAAATTAGTAAAACAATTTCCAGAACAGTAATCCTTGCAAGTGTGTTCCAATTGCCAATAGAGTTTACATCAAAGAAAGATTACACTAAGAAACAACTCTTTTTAAAAAATCCAACAAAAATCTATATAAAATAGCTTTATAGGATAAATCAAGAACTCTAGGTCAAACACACATGAATCTAGAAGGTGTTCAGAGATTGAAAAGTCCACAATGCAAACTGATCCCCTGTCTGGGTGTCATCTGCTCCACCTACTGCCAACAGAGTCATAGAATGAGATACGAAAGGTCAGCCTTTCCTTTTGTTCCTAGGAAGCTTCCTTCATTCAGGAAACTGCCAGAAATATTTTGGAGATTTTTGCAGAATGAGCCCAGGAAATTAAGAGACTGGTATAAGGACACTGAGAGAATGAATCAAACTCTCCTAAATTGCTCCGTATCCTTAAGATTACCCTTCTATATGTTTAGATTCTGTAATATAGCCACAAACAAAGTGTGTTGTTAAAGTGTGTTGTTAAAGACTTTCTATTATGAATTCATAGGTCTACGTCACAGCTTGTGTTCAAGCTAAACAAATTTCAGCATGGTAGGAATTCCCATTGCAATTATTATGTAGACATTTCTACTATTTTGGGATTCCAAAGTTTCCCTCCTTCATTAAAAAGGTAGCAACAGCATATATACATCTAATCACAGTCTGGGTCATAAGATTGTCCTGTTCTCTGCAGCTGCTTAGAAAGCAACTTTTTCCGTGGCCCAATTATTCTGTAACGGTGCATTTAATGGACTCTTGCTCCCCCTTCTGAACAGCTGATAGCTGTAAATGTTTAAAATGGGAATGATCAGGAAGAAAACAGCTGACCCTCTGTGCCTGTAAAATCCTTGCATCTGAACTGGATTCAGACTGCTGCTTGCCGGTGCGTGCCAGTTTTACAATGCAACGTACAGTTTGGGGATTATCTGTTTTGCTTGGCATGAACAGTAGACTCCCCCCCCCCCCCACTTGATACTTTTATACAGGAATAACAGCTTCTGGTCTCCTTGCAGCTGATAAGGATTCTAGTACGCAGAGGTGGCCTTGGATGAGCTGAGAATGCCATTCTTTTCAAATAAGAGAGGCTTTGTATTCTCAGAATTCACTGGAATTCTGTTTGCTTTGTTTGGCATGCTGCAATCTTCTAATGGAGCTAGAATGTTACAAACAAGGTTGTAATGGTTGAGTCATCCCAGGCAGAAGTTCAAAGGATTTAAAACAAAACAAAAGCAAAGAGGAAAGGGCCAGCAAAGCACGTTATTTCAGAGACCTTCCTACAGCACAAAACCCACACACGCATAACCATTTGGGCACCACTCCCTCAACGGTATGCAGGCTAAAACCCAGGCCTGCCGCAGAACAGTTCTTGCTATAACAGAGGGCAAACTGATCAAAAGAGAGAGAACAAATCCACAGAGGAAGACATGTTCCAAGATTTGAAAAAAGAAGAAGAAAAGGAATTAAATTTGTGGCATAGAGCCTAGTTATTTGAGAGATCACCTGCTTTAGGGTTGTTTTTGCCTGTCCCACGAGATTGGACAGAATCTCTCTTTTGTTAAGTTTCATTTGTATTTAGTTTTTAGCACTGAAATTAAAATTCTTAATTTTTTTTTGTTTAAAGAGTGGGTACAGTGGGTGCACTTCTGTTCAATCTTTGTGTTTCGTTGATCAAGCAGTGTGATCTTGTGTAACACAGACATCTGCCTTTTTCCCTTGCATCTGCTGGGATGTCTCCCAGCCCGACACTGTTCAGGAAGCTACTAACGGCCTATAATTTGTGGTGTGTGTGTATGTGTATGTGTACACATACAGATATATATATATATATATTTGGGCATACCAGGGGTTGTGACACTAATTACACACACACACACACAGACACACACACACACATATATAAAACACACACACTAAATACCAATTTCCTTTCCTTGCAGTTTCTCACTTGGTTGCCAAAACATCTCGGTGTGTGTTTGTGTATTAAAATCAATGTGGCCAGGGGTCAGCTCAAGCGAATGAATTAAAGATCATCTACAGAGTTATCAATGAGCCAGATGGTTTCTTTTGCAACCCCGATCAGTCTACACTAGCATAGCTAATTGCAAGGCTGCAGTTGTTTTTTTATTTTATATCCCCCTTTCTCTTCAGAAGCAAAAGGTACGCCATACTGAAATATTCCACATAATGATAATACTGGACAAGATATAAATTGCTCTCATTGAGCCCCAGTGTTACTAGGATGCTTTTGAAGTCTCTGTTGGGTAATAGTTAGTGCTGACTTACAAATAATATGTCCTGGGTTCATTTCCATATTTAGCCATATTCCTCAATGGCTTATTGTTTCATACTGTTGATACCTTAACTGCTATTTGTGTGATGATTATGGTTTCTATGCAGTATGTATTTAAAATTTTCTTCCTTCTGCCACATTCAAAATGATACTTTTGTAACTCCCTGGGATATCTCTGGATAGAGGAAGGCGAAGATGCCTAAGACTCTTATGGATCTCACAATTCACCTTTTCTGGAAGAGAAAGTTTCCTAATTCTTGTTCTTGGCTTCATGAGAGAAAGAGAAGGGAAGCACATGAGCCTGGGAAATGGCCAGAACTTTTAACACCTCACTTAGCCACAACTCAGCCTGATCTCAAAGGCAGCTAGTCCACCTCCCTTGGAAACTTTTTTCCTGGCTGGGAAGCGTCTGTTTGTGTTCCATTGCAGATGTTTCCTGTCCTGTTACATACCTCTTCTGCTGTCACCATGGCTATCACATTGACTCCTTCCTCCCACACCATCTGCCAGAAATCATGGCATGTTTGTGGCAAAGGTCCTTGTGTAGCTATATAGTGCCATTCTTCTCCACCTACCGTCACCTAGGGAAAAGAGAGAGAGGAATTACTGCACATAACTGCACAACTCTCCTATGGGTGCTTATAACATGTTGAGCTGATCTACCCATCTTTGTTCTTCTCACGAGCTCCCCGTGGAGATTCGTACCCTCTCCACCGTCCAGGCCTTCCGCACAGCCCTTAAGAACTGGCTAGCCCGTCAGGCCTGGGGATAAGGATAGCCGCCCCTCCCGAATGATGAATGTATGTTGCTTATTACTTTTATTATATGTGTCTATGTCATTGTTTGTGTTCCCCCTCCCTGATTTTATGTGAGCCGCCCTGAGTCCCCTCAGGGAAAAGGGCGGCCTACAAATGTTAATAAAATCTACAAAAAAAAATCTACAAAATTCTTAAGGCTGGACACCCAATCAAGTTTATGTTTTTATCTATTAATTCAAAGTAGAAGTTATATATTTACAATATTCAAGTAATTGGGATGTTCTTATTCTAGCTTTGATGGAAATATACATTTGACAGCAAAACAAACAAAATACAACCTAGGGCTAGAAGAAAAGTTGAAAATGGGCTTTTGAATGAAGCCACTTCTTGCCTCTGGTTCTCCTGTGAAATATTGTCTGCCATTCCTCCCCATTCTAATATTTTTCTGGATAAATTTTCTGATAAAAAAATTGGTCTGCTTATGTCACTTGTAATGTCATTCTACAACTCTACTCCGTAATCTATAAATGCATCTATGTGGAGTTTCCAGGGGCCTACATTCCATCTGATAATGTATGTCTATTTCTCAGAGATGAAAAATTCACCAGTTGTATGAAGGTGGTAAAAAAAGAAGTAGAAATGCTGGCAACAGAGATTATTTAGAACATATGGATAGAATGTTTGTAATTTCAGCAACCTGGATAAAAATTAAAGTATAAAAAAGGGAGACAACCTAACCAAGATTGGCAGAGAAGTAGGATAACTCTTATCAGACTATTCACCTTTGGTTACAATTCTTTTTTTCCATTTTTAAAATTTTTTTATTTTAATACAAACATTTTATCATTCATTAAACTGTGTGTTGTCTGGGTACAAATTTTTTGTGCCATAATAGTTAAAGCTTACCACCATATTCATTATATTTTCATTTTTATTTTAATACTAGTACTTAAAACTTAACATATTGTTATAACATTTCTCTTCTGAGTTTATTTATAATACATTATGTTCATATTTATTCTCTAAATAAATAAGTGCTCAACAAGAAGACTTATGCGGGTCCTTGAAATTGTGGCTGTCACAGTGTCCCCACAATCACAGGATTGGGGCACTTGGCAACTGGCACACAGCCACAATAGTCACAGCTTCTCACAGTCACATCATCACCATTTTTGATCTTCACTACCAGCTTCCAATAAGTCAAGTCAATGAGGAAACCAGCCACCACCTAATGTTGTGACTGCACATGATTCCTTAACAATCACAACCTGAACTGTCATTGTATACTGAAGATCACATTTAATTTCATTGTACAAGGTGCAATGACAATAAAGTAAACTAAACTAATCATTGATAGAATAGCTCCTATATATTATAATAATCAGATTCTTCCTTTCCTTTAATTGCATTCTAATATTTTTTTAAATCACATTTTCATCTGTGGGGATCTCTTCACTAGATTTGGTTACAATTCAAAGGCCCATTTTCAACTACCTGGAACAAGGTTGGAATAAAAATCCATAAACAGCCAAGAATGAAAGAATAGCCTGGAACATGGAGGAATAATATTATCCTGACTTAGATATTGGTAACTGGGAGAAAAATCACTTGCTGTGTAAATGAGGCAATTTCTTTTTATTGCAGATGGAGTTTCACCTTCTGAGTAAAAGAACATCTGCTTGGCTTCTGCCTCAGCCACTTGGAGTGCAGGAAAGAAATGTACTGACAACACGCAGAGTCGTATATGACTATAGATCAGCACATGCCCCGACATGTGCTACAGAACAATGTGTGCATGCCCAATACTGATATACCAGATGAAATATGAGGTTTTAAAACTGGCTAGGGAGACTTCTTCTTGGCCCTTGGCACCTGATGGGGTGAAACTATGCCTTTCCAAACAATTTCTCCTCCCATAGATAGATGAAAAATGTTCCATTCAGTAATCAGTCATCCAAGCTAAGGCAGATCGTGCCAAAAGTACCCAATATCTTCTTGCCACCAGGTCTTTTGGCAGAAATCTGATAGGATTCTGATTTAGAAGGCTTTTAACTCAACAAGGGGTTTTAGTATTGCAAATTATGATCAAACAGCTCTTGGAACTCAAGAGAAATGTCTTTCAGGAAGTATAGTTAGAGCTAAAAATTATTTGGACCAAAATGAAAAGTTATCATTATAAATAGATGTATTCATTTAGAAAAAAATAGCAAGACAACAAACCACTAGATAAAAAAACATGGAATGATTTTCTTCTAAACTCTTTTATTCTAGAAATTATTTTCAGTGTCACTATCAGTTACGCCATCAGGCCAAGAGGTTTGCTTTGAAAATGTTGCCCTAGCCATCTTCTTAGGCTTCGTGCAGGGTTGTTTTGAAAATACAGTAGGCTAAGAAAAGCCATAAACGGTGCCTTTAAATCAACTTATTTTGCATATGTTCAGCTGTTTCAGATTCAGATTGCAGAATGAAAGCAAGAATAAAGCCAAGTCGGGATCGAAGGATGATTTGGAATGTAATCTGAAATCAACTAAAGATGCCAGTTGATGCCATTTATCCATGGATTTCCATACACAGGTGCAATGGCAGCTCACATAAAATGTTAAAATTGAGATCAAATAAGAACATGAAAATAGTCTTAAAGTTTGCCGATGCTTTTAGTAGCAGAAAAGAAAACAACAGAAATATAATCAAAGAACTGCACTTGAGTCTGAAGAAATGAAAAGGTTCTCTGTCTGGCAACAACAACAACAACAACCAGAATAGGTTGCAGAAGAAAACTCTGGGAAAAGACCATCATGGAGTCAATCAGGTTGGAAGCAACCACCCACCAAAGCTCAAATTTTTAAGAGCACAAGGCAGAAATCTTCAAAAAGCCTGAATTTATAGCATACATTTTGGGCCTATTCCAACTAATGATACGGATTTACATTAAAAAGCCTCTCCGTACCAGTGTAGTCTTAGATATTCACTGAAATACAATCCAAATAACATCACTGATTCTGGAATTTTCCCTGTCACAGGCTGATTTACTGCCATGAAGCAATCACTGTTCCCTCACATAAATTTGGGATACAGCAACAAAATCATTTGCCTGCTTTGCTCAAAAATATTTTTTTAATAGTATGATCTTGAGTATCTACGAGCGGGGCCCAAATGAAGCCAAGTGATTACTCTTCAAAGGGATAGGTTTAAATTTTGATTCCCCACCACTCTCAAATATTCATTTTCAGGTGTAATAAATCCTGGATGACAATTGCAACCTAGTGACAATGGGGTGGGTTACTTATTAGCTACTGAGGCCAAGACGTTGCCTTGGTAACCAGCCTTCTACTTGGTTCACATCTCAGCAAGGACTGAGCACTTTGGTCACCCAGGTTCATGTCAACTTCTTTTAGCCACAATTCTTTTCCCTGTACATAGCTCGTTTTCCCCATCGTTACCTTTATGTGGGATGCATTGATATAGCCTGTATTGTTTTCTTTGGTGGGTACCAGCTCCACTCGATTCTCTTCGTATGGAATGACTTCTTTGACACGATTACGGTCATTGTTCTCAGGGAGAATGGCAGTGGTAAAAATCCCGTCTGCCTTCTTCTTTGGAATCTGCTCATACTCGGTGAACACCATCCCCTCTTCCAGTTTTCTCCTCAAGGTTTTGCACTACCATTTTCCATTAAAGATAAAAATGAAAAGTGTGTTTTTCTAAAAGGCTGTTTCAACCTGTTCTTTACTTTTTTTAAAAAAATATTTTTATTGCACAATTTTTTTCTACATGTCTCTATCACATATTTAACAGGTCTATGGCATTATTCATACAACTAGAATAAATATTAGATACATTATATATATCTTCTGTTTTCAAAAGTTCTAACCCTATGTACATTTCCATTTCTTATTTCTATTGTCTATCCATTCATACCGCTTCTCCCATACCGCAAAGTATTCCGACTCATCCTTTCCCTTTAACTCTAATGTGAGTTTGTCCATTTCTGCACAATCAAATATTTTTTGGGATTATTAATCCCTCTGGCGAAATACTTTCTTCCAATATTGCCCAAAAGCATTCTTATTCTTTACTTTTAATTCATTCTCAGAGAGTTGTTTGATGATATACTTAGCAAAGGAGAGAGAGTTACCTATGCTACCACTAGCAACTGAAAGGTAGGGAAGGATAAAAGCATTCTGTTGTTTACAGACAAATAAAACTGTTCATGGACTAATTCATGGGGAAGACTTTCATGACCTAGCATGGTCCTAATATTTCCCCCTATGTTGCACTGGTGATCCCATACATATAATCCCCATTTTACATTTTACACTTAACATAAGGGTATAGTATACTATTGCTCAAGTATTTTTAAATGAACTATTTAAGAATGACCATTGCTGGCAACCTCCCTATACCCACCCCCCCAAAAGAAAAAAAATCTGCTTTGTTTTGCAAGTCCTATTCTTACCCGCTCATCCATTGGCACCTTGGCTCCTTCATCTTGGCTATCCTCAGGCACTGGAACTCGAGCAACTGAGAGTCCATTGAGTGCTGCCAACATCAAGGGCCTCTTCTGGGCTTCCAGGCCTGCCATCTTCTGTTTCTCTAGATACTTTTGGCAAGAAAAGGCATGCTTTCATCTCAGGATGATTAGAAACAATGCCAGCAGAATGTTGGAATGTCGTTTTAATCTCCCACAAAATCTACAACACCAACTGAGGAGTGCAGATGATCGTCATTAGCAGAACAAACCCAAATGCATCTCCTAAACTTCCTATTATTTCCTTGGGGGAAGGAGATAATATCCTGACATGAATGCAGAATTTTAATTTCAAAGAAACTGTCTCACAATACAGAGGACTTGTCATCAGAGGCAGTCCTTTCTCTTTTTCATATTCTCCATCAAATGTAAATGTTAGCCACAGAATAAACAACACAAGCTAGCCAAGAAAACTGCAAAAATCAGATATAAGACCCAGATTGCTAATATACTTTAAATGATGTTGTCATGCTGAAATTAAACCAATGAGCTCCATTAAAAATGGAAACTGAATAAAAATATATCTTTCCTCACCCATCTACCCCAATCCCACCAAAAAGATCAACTTGAAAAGGTTCATAATAGGTAAGTATAGTAAGTATAAATGTGCAAAGCTATGAAATGTAAAAAAAAAAAAAGAACTCTTTCTCTCCCACCCTCTATGGCCCATTTGTTAGATTCAAAAACTATACATGCCATTAACTGGCATTTGTGATGCCATTTCTCAAAATTCATGAAAGCTCCTGCACCTTTTTCGATTGCTCTCAACTAACAAAATAAAGGGCATTTTTCCGGGGGGGGGGGGGGGGGGATGGATGATTTAGAGGGTATTATGAAATGTCGGCCATCTTTTCTTCTTTTAGTTTGGTAATATTCTACCTTTCAAATATATTATTTATAGATTTATATGTAGCCCTGAAATAATTCTCAAATATTTTTCAGGGTTCAACTATCATACTTTTTGGAGTATAAGACACACTTTCCCCCACTTAAAAAGAGGTTGGAAATGTCAGTGAGTTTTATACACCAAATACAGCCATTTTTGGCTTCCTGAAACTTTGCCCCGCACGTCCACTTTTCACCAAAAACGGAGCCGTTTTATGCAAAACTGGGATGCGCAGAGGGTTTGGGATGCCTGCAAAGTGCTGCTGGAAGCTGGGGAGGGCAAAAACGGGATGTGTGGGAGGTTTGGGAGGCTAAAAATGGGCCCATTTTTTGCAAAAACAAGACCATTTGTTGTTATTTTTTGCAAAAATGGGATGTGCAGAGGGTTTGGACTCCTGGAGAGTGCTCCTGGGGACAAGGGAGGGCAAAAACTATTTTTTTTCTTCGAAATCTTGGTGCATCTTATACTCGGTGCGTCGTATAGTCCAAAAAATACGGTAATCTCTTTACAAAAGTATTAAAATTAAAATTGTCTTACAAGTCTGTAATAAATGGCTGTATTTCAAATCTAGGTGGTCTGGCTTGATGTTGAAAGCTTCAGGGGAAACTGTTCTTCTGATTGCCTCCCTAAGCCTTACCACTTCATAAACCTTTCTGGGGAGTTTCCAGATCTTCAAAAGACAACCAAAATATGCCTAGTTACTACTGGATGACCTGAAACTAACAAAAGCCAAGGAATGATGAACTAGGGAGAGGTTGGGTAAAAAATGTACCCTGACTTAAAAATAAAATTAATGTTCTGTCAACCTGAGCAGTCTGAATAATCTAGATGTTGGATTTCTTGTTCACTCTGGAAATATGAGAACATCAGCAATTCTACATTTTTCTTATCAACGAGTCTGCTTTCAGTTGAAGAAAATAAACAGATTTATCCAAACAGCACATATTTAAACCAGGGGGCTAACTATAACAATGACAACGTGAATAGCTTTCAAAATGGGGGCAGATAGCTGTCAATGGTCAGTAGCTATGATGATTATTCACTATTTCAACAATCAGAGGAAGATATCCCTGAATATCAGTTGCTGGAGAATAGAAGAAAGATGGTGTGGGTCACCCATGTCCTGCTTGTAGATTTCCCCAGGATATCTGGATGAGTACCACAGCAATAGAATGTTGGCCTCGAGCTGTTTTAAGGTGATATAGCAGATCTCTTATTATCTTACTACAAGTTCAGACATCACATTGGCTTATGCATCAATGAAATCTAGTGTCTTCTATTTTAAGTATTCTGAAATATTCATGCTGACTCTGAACATGATCCAAGACAACATTTATCTATTTCAATGATTGTTATGTAAATTTTCTAAAAGCTACAGTTAAGAACTTTTCAACTTTGCTACTTACTTCAGTGAAAGATTTCAAGTTTCTAACCACTGATTATAATTTCAGTTTAATAAAGACATTCTTGGGTTGGATTCCCCCCCCCCGCCCAATCGCCCATATGTTCAAACAGAGGCCTATGCCTTTAATTTAAACTAGCTTTGAAAGGCTTCTTTTTGATGACATAGTAAATATTTCTCTTCAACTGTAACTTCTGGTTACCGTTCAGAGATACCACTAAAGTTCATGAAAATACACTCACCCTCATTTCCCTTTCTATGATACTATCTTCAATGGAGAACATTTCAGACACAGGCCTCTCCTTCACCGGCTCTTTCTTGACCCGTTCCTTGACACTTGTGAGGTCTGGCTCAGAGATTGATGGACCAAGGGAAGAGCCATTCATCATGTTCTGATCAGTCCGAGATATGCTAATTGTCCTCGCTGGTCCCGGCCTTGCCACCTTGACTCGAGACACAGCCCGCGGAACGTTATTTATCTGGTCATTCCGCAGAGCTCCATTGCTAACACTTTTCCTGGGACCTGGATACTCAGGAGGAGGTTTGTTAGGTATTCGAGCCAAGGCAGCTTGCAATTGAACGCTATATTCCATGTTTTCATGTAGGGCTGCCATGGAAGGCACAGATTCTGACGCTTCTTCCTCATCTTCACTTTCACTGCTGTGGATCAGCATTGTAGCATCCGAGAAGGTCTTTTTGTGATGGTAGTGAGGGAGCTGCTGAACCTCATGCCCTCTTTGTACCACTTCCTCTGACTGCATCTCATTGCGTAGGGTATTTCTGCGTGGCAAGGGAGCATTTAGGCTTTTTAAAGCCATCGCTTCCATTCCACGCACCATATTACTGATCACTTCCAAACTGTGGCGTTTGTTGATGGCTGCATGATGTTTGGCTGCCATCAGAGGTTCACTAACTTCCTGTAGTGACTGGTGGACGACAGGAGCACTGTCCTCTTGGAAAGTCTTCACTGAAAGCTGCACTTTCCGAGGGACCAGATCAGGACTACTGCCAGTGACATACTTGTGGCGGTGACTTGCTAGATCAGGTGTACTGGTAGCAGGACGTGGACGCGGATAGGGTGGTGGTGGCCTGAAAAGATAGTTCTTCAGTACTTGTGCAGGGCCACATCTTTGATTGTTGGGGAGCTGCATATTGGCCAGCTCTGGAGTGCTAACTGTATGAGAAATGGCACTAGATGTCGGTTTTGCCTGCAAAGCATTCATGGGATTCACTTGCTCAGAATGAGTCATGTGTTTTTTATAAGTGCCTTGAGGCCCATATGCAATGGTATAAGAAGGTCTCTCCTGAATTTCTGGTTGACTGTATACAAGATCTGTGGGTTGGCTGTAAACATGAGTGTTCCCAATGTTGAGGTTCCTCAAAGACTGGCTTTGGCTATCAGTGTGAATCACTCCTCTCTTCATTTGCCTCATTACAGTGTCATAATCTGGGGTTGGCCTATATGAAGGGACAATTATTGCACTGTGTCTATGGCTTGGTATGTAATCTGCTCTCATAATGTCACTTCCAGGGATACTGAGGTTGGAGGACACCGGAGAAGCTTGAACGAAGTTCTGCGAATGGTTGAGAGAGTTCATACTTTGGGCACTGCACA
This sequence comes from Thamnophis elegans, assembly GCF_009769535.1. NCBI lineage: Eukaryota > Metazoa > Chordata > Lepidosauria > Squamata > Natricidae > Thamnophis > Thamnophis elegans. The sequence continues at coordinate 90,643,157 of NC_045544.1, read as the reverse complement.
CACTGCCATTTGGGACACTGCCGTTCAAATAGCTGAAGTCCATTGCACATCTGTCCAAGCTAGTCTGAGATCTATAGTAAAACATGTCTTCATTTCCATGAAAAATGCTATCTGTGTGTAGGAAAAATAGAAAATAAATGAAAAATACAATGAACAGGCAGATAGAAAAAAGTGATGTAAAAAACATTATTAGGGCTACATCTCAGTTTCGGCCATAGCAGTCCCACCTGCATAAACAAAATCTCGTCACTGATGGCTGTAGAAAAAGAAATCTAATGCAGTTTTGAAGTTCCTCACATTTAGGAATAGCAATGCCAACAAGCACAGAAACTTGGGATCATTGTCTTTTGAATGGAATAAATATTATTATTGTCACTATTCAATAATGTTCTTGTCAGTGCAGAATTCTAATATGGACAACTTGGGAAAGCTTTGTGTGTCAATCCATCTATCCACTCACCCACACATTCAAAAATCTTTTTCCTCCTTTTTAATAGGAATTTTACTCACACAAACATTTTGTACTCTCATCCAAGTACATGCAGGGCTCGTGATTAAAAGTTCGAAGCATAGTGATCATGTATTGCTGACTGCAGTTTTATTCAGAAGTATGACATCACCAAAAAAGTAGACATGATAAGATTTATCTATTGCCCTTCATTTACCTTCATCAACATGTCGATGGGAGGAAGCTCAGAAGAATAATGGTATTTATGTTCAACTTGATAATTTGATTTCAGATGTTCTCTATTCATTCAAGGAAATTTGGGGGTGTGGGTGGGGAGACTGGCAAGAACTTTTGTTCTCAGAAGACCAAATATGAATGATAAGCCTCCTCTGTGATGGCTTCCAAACTGGAAGCCATCTAGAACTCTTGACCACCAGATGTCAATAAGCTCTCTTGAAGTTTTTAGGTCTTCAAAGACTAGCTATGTTTTATTGGAGACCATCATAGAGAAAGAATTGACTGCTTGTTATAATTTTGATTTATTTCAACTGTTGATTTTATAATTTCAAGGGTTATAAGTTTGTCCAGAATCTTCTATAAAAAAACCTGTAAAATAAATAAATAAATTTTCCCTTGGACTCTCTAAGGAGAGATACGAAGGCAAACATAAGGTACTTTTTCTAAACTGTAGCAAAAATAAAGCAACCATCTATTTCCAAACCTTAGGATGGAATCAGAGCTATTTTATTATTTCCACTAGCCTGTTAATATTCCAAGACGTACCTTTTATCTATCTCTTCAATTTTAGATTTTAATACACTAGGAATGTCATTGCTAAATAATTCTTATCAATGAATCATTTACTTACTTACTTCACTTTCTCTGCCATTCAGTTCATGTATTAGCCAGATCACCAGTAACCCTTCCATGAGAAAGGGAGATATGACTACACAGTAGGTAAAAAAACTATGGCTGTCAACCAGAAAGGCTCCATTTCAATCCGGCAACTATTATTAACTATGTACCTGGCCAATGAGACAAATACAAACACTGAGACTGCTGAGTCAAGCTAGATGTTTGGATTTGGAATGGCAAAACTTGGATGCAAACCTATTTTGGAAAGAGGATGCATATATTGAACAAAGATGAAAGTTCATTTAATTCTGCCCTGTCTTCAGCCAATTGCTCAAATATGTTATAGAAACCTCATGAAGAAAAATGCCTATCCTTATCATAGTGCAAAAAAAAAAAAAAGCTTGATATTGTAAATTCCTTTTTAAAAAGTATGCACTGTATCTGATGTTGTTGCTATCATTCCCATTCCCATCACTAACCTTGTGAATTGTGAGTTTCAGTGTAATGTTCTCCGCATTGGACATGCACAGGAGGCATAATAAAGGTGTGTTGCCTTGGCTAAAAAGTGAAGTAAAATAAAACATACACATTGGACAGTTACTTACTGCATTTTTTTTGGTAATCTGTCTATAATAGCAATAGCACTTAGCCTTATATACCACTTCATAGCGCTTTACAGCCCTCTCTAAGCGGGTTACAGAATCAGCCTATTGCCCCCAATAATCTGGGTCTTCATTTTACCAACCTCAGAAGGATGGAAGGCTGAGTCAATCTTGAGCCTACTGAGAATCAAACTGCTGGCAGCTGGCAGTCAGCAGAATTAGCCTGCAGTACTGCATTTTAACCACTGCGCCACCACAGCTCTTTTTACAAAACGGTTTATTACAACAGTTTGTATTTGGAGCAACTCTAGAGTATTCCGTGTCTCTTGAGTTCAGCACTCATGGCAAGATATTTACCAAAGATGATCTGCTCCATGTGGGCCGCCGTCTGATAGGGGGAGGAGAATTTGATTGTCTGTGGGGAAAAGATGGAAATGATTCTTAATCATTGTAATTCTGTAAAATACAGAACATGTATTCTTATGCAAGTGGAATAAAAAGACTGTTACATAATGGCAGTTATTATCTGTTTTGAAATGGATATGAAAATATATGTACTAAAGCACTAGAGAGTATTATTTATAAAGGCATTAACATTTAATATCATACATGCCCTTAAAAAAACATTTATTTAAACCTGAAAATGCAGACAATAAATTCAATAGAACCAAACCAAACTATCAGTTAATTTGATATTGTTTAGGCCATATTTTCTCCAATTATAGCTCTCCAGACCTGTTTAACCACAACTTCTGTCATTTCCTTTAGTGAGGTGATGAGCATTATAGGTCCAAGATATGAAGGGCACCAAGTTGGAGAAAGCCAGTTTTGGAAAGGGAATTTAAAAAAAGATAACAGTAAGAGCATAACAAATCACCCAACAAGATAAAGGCACTCACAGGCTAAGAGAGAAACAAGCAGGTAAATGGAATTTCATGTTAAAATAGTAAGAAGCAGGTGGGAGGTGGGAGAAAGAACAAAGAGGCACAAAATAAAAAAAACAAATTCACAAGGTACAGTAGAAATAAAGTGCTTACGTGCAGAAAGGAAAGGTGGAATTCCTCATCTTACATTTTCTGATCTGGTAAATGATGTGATGTGCAATTAGAAAATACCCACTCATACCTGCCTCCATACAAATTGCAAACAGCAGATGCAAAAGATAAAGATATGGAAAACTTCAAGCTAGAAATAATAGATCTTGGGAACTAATGCTATTAACCCAACCAACATATTCTTTTATTAAATTCTGAAAACACTCTGACCACTTTCCAGACAAGACTCCAAAGGCAGTTGACAACAAAAGTAGAATTTGAAAAAAAGTAAAAAAATAAAATAAAAATCAAACAACACTACATCAATAAAACAAGAATATCAACATCTCACATGAAACACAATTCTTCCAGCTTCACAAATAATCTCTAGATCAGAGCTGTCAAACTCGTGGCCCGGATGCATCATGCGCTGGCCACGCCTATGCCCGGTTTAGCAAAGGGGCAAAAAGTTGTGATACGTCATGTGACAACATGGATTTGACACCCCTGCTCTAGATCATCATGTTCCCACCCAAAGGAAGAAAATCCTGAATGCTAAAAAATTCACGTGTAAGAATAAAAACCCTAGCTTTCATACTCGGATGGCCAGGACACCTAGAATAAAATGAATGGGAGAGGAGAGGGGCTGAAAATGGGGTCGATCTATCAGCAGTTTCTCTTTTGCTCTTCCCTCAGTCATCTCATGCAAAATTTACACCCACTCCCCATTTGTGGTAACTCAAATCTGGATCAAGACACCACACATTTTATATTACATTTTTTTTTATTAAAGATGCACCGAAAGAAACCTTCAAGAACTTTCAACCACTACAAAGAGTGCCAAGGTTTTAGCCAAGAAAACGCAAAAAACTTGCTTTTGGAGTATAGATATCTGTGCTTCTACCTTCATTTGAATTCTGTGGATGAACTATAACCTGGTCCTGCTCTTCTATCTCTGTCCATCAGTTACTGGCATACAGTAACTGGCATTATTTTCATTGAGGCATTAGGGGTTTTTTCCTTTCATGGTGGCAACTTTTATGGAAATTAGGTCACCGTGTAGTTCTACGTGATTGAAACTCATTAAGTCATCCTTCCTTATCTTCCAAAGCTTAAAGATACAGGACAGTAAACACAAAACCAATGCAAACGTTACTTCTTTCCCCCTATCACATTTCTAGAAAATATTTGCCACTGCAGGAAGCCTGCTATTTCTTATCATGCTGTCTTCCTATACCATCATTGATTTTATTTTCTCTTTCTGAAACTGGCTATAGGTGGTTGTGCTTTGTAATAAAAGGACAGTTGTTATACACTGCTATCTGTCTGATTACTGCAATGAAAATAAAAACAAAGGGTGCAAAGCTAAAAATAAAGTATCCAATTGTGTACAATGTTTTGATGTGATTTAGGTTTTAACCATAAGCGTTATACTTCCTACTTTCTCTGACTTCTCAGACTAGAATCAGGAAGAACCAGGTTCTAATTCATCCTCAACCATGGAAGCTCACAATGGGACTTTGGGCCAGTCTCACTCCCTCAAAGCAAAACTATTTTGCTGGTTTATAGTTGTGAGAACAGATAGGATAAAGGTGCATTTACTATATATCCTGTGTAGAAGACAAGATATAAATCTAATAAATATTTCAATTAGCATGCCAATATTGTCATGTAAGAAACACCCAGTTATAAAAGCTCCACAGATGATAAATACTGGTAGGACAGATATGGCAGTTCAATTTGTAAGCCAGGTTGTAAAGTCAACCATGATTTCCTCTTAGTCATATTTTAACTAATTAAACCCTAGAACACTGTTTGTTAATCTTAGGCATTTTAAGATGTATGGGCTTCAACTTCCAGAATTCCCCAGTTAGCATTGCCCTAAAGTTTCTGAGTCAACCTTGAGTTGGTGAGACTCGAACTGTGAAGTGCTGGCAGTCAGCACAATTAGCCTGCAATACTGCATTCTAACCACTGTGCCACCCATGGCTCAGATGCACAAGCTGCTGGGGCATTGCAAGCAAAAAAAGCACTGAGTAACTCCTGTAAGGCACTTTTACACAGGTTGACTTAGAAAGCAAATCTAGCATGGGAACTAAAGTCCAAATATCTGAAAGGCACCTATTTGTTTATCTTTGATTATTTCCTCCATTCAATCTCTTAGATAAACAGTGATAGATCAGTGATTTCACAATAGCTAAACACTTGAGTTTGGGCACAGATGTGCATCTCAAGAATCCCTCTTTCAAACATCTTACATGACATTAATCCACTTCCACGTCTGTGGCAAAAAACAAACAAAATAAAAATCACTGTAATCTAGTGGTTATCCAAATTTACAAAGCCCTGATCAGAGCAAATGAAACATCTAATACAACAGACTATTTAAATGGCCCATGCTTCAGACGTCACATTATTATACTGACACCTCTGATACAGGCTATTTGTATTCCTGAGACCAGAGTGACATAACTACCGGCAAGAAAATGCAGCTTACGTACCCATAGGAAAAATGGGAGTTCAACACAGACCACAATCTGTATAAAGTGGCAGTAAGTTTTTCTTCTCCACTCCAACGCAAAGGAATATTTGCCATGGCAAGTTAATATGAAGGAAGATAGAGGACAGAAAGCTTAAAACCAAGGAGAGATGAATATGCAGTATAGATGGGGATAGCTATAAATCAGAAAGAAACCAACAGAAAACCTGAACATAATAGTCTTTGGCATGAGCTGCTGGTTGCTTATTCCATAAATGACAGCAACACTAAAAAACACTTCCTCCAAGTGGAACCAGGAGGACAAAGCAAGTTTCTGGAAACCAATTTTCTCATTCTGGTTTGTTAACCAAAGTCAAGTTAGAAATTGAAAAGTCCTACGGGGCTTGCCAATAATTTATAAAGCCTTGTACAAATGTCTAAACCTAAACGGTAGATTTTAGACTACAGTGGGAAACACCTGATTTTCATGCCGTTCCTTCTCATCTGTTTCATTTCAAGCATTCTTTGACTGTCTTTCAATGAGAGATTTCCAAGACATCTACAAAAAAGAATGTTTCCTCTTTTTTTGTATCTCTGGCATACCCATGAAGAAAACACATTACGACTAGAGTTATAATCTTTGATTCTGCTATATGGGCAATGAGCAGATGGAGAATAAATAATACAATGGCCTCAAACAGACAAACAAACAAACCCATGACAAATACATAAATAACCTAATCCAAAAACACGACCACTTGACATTTATTGCAGCCAGCCAGAATTTCTCAAAGATATGTACTTACTCTGTGCAGATTTTGTTTTGTTTGTAAAACTTGTGCTTCGCAGCAAAGAGCCGTGAAATGTACTTGGCATTTTCAAGGTCATCCTTTTAAAGCAGAAAAGGTGGGAGGGAGAGAACAGGGAAAAAGAAGGGAAGAATAACACTGAATTTCACTGGGACAAACATAACAAAGAGTTATATAACACTGACCATGTTCCTCTGAAATATTCAGTAGGGAGAATGCTTTGCAGAAAAATATATACAAAAATCCCAAGTTTAGCATCATTCAAGTTATCGTAGATCAGGGATACTAGTGCAATCGTGCCATACCATCTGGCTCCAAAACTGGGCTAAAGAATAAATAAGGCTGCTGCATTATTAAACTTTAGCAGGTCTTTGCCAGTTCTGTGGCTCAGAAGTGAATGCAATTGGCTCAAAGTTTCCCAAAGGCAGAGCAGTATGAAAATGGAGAGAACAAGTTTCTCTAAACTAGGAAATTTATACATTGGGGAGATCAGGTTCAATCAGCATGTAGCCACTGGCCTGCTGAATCTGGCCACTTCTGACCAGCTGATGGTCACTGCTCAATGGGAGACTGCTAACAGATAGCTGGCACTGCCCTCTTCAGCCCTCATTCCATTCATTTACTGTCAGCCAACTGCCCAGTACAAAGCCCCCACCTCAATCAGTAAATACATAACTAATTTTGGGTTACAGTTTTAGTGCAAAATTCAACTTAAAGGGCCTTTTGAAATAAAAGGGATGTGGATACCTTTTATTCTAATTTAATACTTCAAAAAGTCATGAACTTCCAAGCTGTTAAAGCCAAATGTAAAGGGAGAAAATGCCTATTTAACTGAGTGCCCCCCCCTTTTTTCAAACTTTATTTAAAAGAGCCTTGCTGGTGCAATGGTTAGAATGCAGAATTGAGGGCTATCTCTACCCACAGCCTGGAGTTTGATCCTGATGGGCTTGAGGTCGATTCAGCCTTCCATGAGGTCAGTAAAATGAGAGCACAGATTGTTGGGGTAATATGCTGACTTTGCAAACAGCTCAGAGAGTGCTGTAAAGCACTATGGGGTGGTATATAACTCTAAGTGCTATTGCTATTATTTGGTAGGTTAGTGCAATACCAATTTGTATTATAGCTTCTCTCCAAAGATAAATTGGAGATAGCGAGACTTTTTCAATTTTGCTACATCTGGTTAACATCCCTGGAAGAAGGCTACTGCTCTCTATCATACAGAATACCTAGGTGTTGTAAATATTCATGAGAATGAAGTGGAAATTCCCACTTGAGTGGAAGATCTCTCTCTGAAAAGGAACGGACAAGATGCTTTGCTTCTGTGGAACCATCAGTCTACTCAAGAAATAAGTTCTAAGAATTGCCACATTTTCTTGTTGCTTTATTGCAATCTATCACTGGGCTCAGGATACGTCACTTTTATCATTATTAATTATGATTCTGAGACTGATCTTTTATCATTTGCCTACCGTATGAAATAGTACAGTTTCTTCTTTGTTAACCAATTCTACAACAATTGAAGACTTGTTGTGTGTTATGTTTCCAATATCATTCCACCTATAGAAAAAATAACGTGGTTTTAAACAGGGTAATTTCACTGTAAAAATATTTAATTTGGCTATCCATTACGTAAGTATTTAATTTGTCAATCCATTACACACACATACACACACACACACAGAAATTTGATCCTCCTCTCTCTCTTTTTTGAAATATTTAAATGTTTGCTTTCCTTTGGCAAAGAGATTATTTCATCTTACTGAATATGCAAGAGCTATTACCGGTATTTTTTGGAGTATAAGATGCACCAAGATTTTGAAGAGGCAAATAAAAAAAAAAGTTTTTGCACTCTGCAGACCTCCCCAAAATGCCCCCTTTTTCATGAAAAGGGGCCCGTTTTTTGTCAAAAAAAGGACATGGATAGCCTTTAGGAGGCTTATAGAGTGTTTCTGGAGGCAAAAATGGGCAAAAACGGCCTGTTTTTTTGCTCATTTCTGCCCTCCTCAGTCCCCAGGAGCACTCTGGAAGCCTTCTAAAGGATGTACATGGCCATTTTTTCAAAGGGGGCAGGGTTTCAGGAGGCAAAAAATGCTGTATTCAGTGTATAAACCGCACTCCGATTTTCTCTCTCTTTTTGAGGGAAAAAGTGTGCCTTATACTACGAAAAATACGGTACTTTTCAGAATTACCACCCAGCATTCCCTAAACTCATGGGGGACATGAGTGCTATAACTATTTAAATAAAGAAAGTTGACATAAGCTACATGTTCAGAATATTTGTTTAATTACAAGAAGAAATATTCATAAATCATTTAATTGCTCTAGATATAATTATGAATCCAGGTAATTTTATTGCATGTACAGTGAAATCACAAATCTTGATCCTTTCAGAAGCAAAGATAAGCAAATGGAAATCTAAGTGTGTTTTTATGGTTGTTAGGCTTCTTGAAGGAAAAAAAAATAACTGAAGGACAAAGGAAACATAAATAAGATCTGGTATATTCATTTTTAAAGATTATGTTTTTTCTCTGTGTATAAACTATGACTAATAACAAGCTAATTATCCAAAGAACACAAACACAATATAAGCAACTGTATTATTATAAGCAAAGCACTTTGGATTCTCATTGATTTCAGTGGCTAAAATCTAAATCATAATATATACAAAACCTGTTGGATTAGATCAATTGGTTATCAAGTCAAGTATGATGCTTCCCCTATGCATCATAATCATAATATATACAAAACCTGTTGGATTAGATCAATTGGTTATCAAGTCAAGTATGCTGCACAGTATAAGGGAAATTACACTTCCCTACATTGTTACCCCCTACCTAAACCAACCCAAAGTTTCAAATGCATTTTGATCTAGTTTTGGTCAGATCAAATGCAAAATCCCTTCAATCTTACTTTTACCTGTAGTTCACTGTGGATCTTCCCATTGGGTTCTTTAGAAAAATCCCCATGCAGAAAATTCCAAGATGAAAGTCATTTCCTTGATTGTCCTGCACAGAAAGTTAAAATGTACATCAAAATAACTTTAGCTCAAATTCTAATCTCTGAAAATGTAGAGATTCCAATCGTTTGATTAAAACTGCTACACAGTTCCAGATTTTACTAGCAGTCACTTGCATCAGATATTTGTTGGCTTGAATTTTCATATAATGTTGATAAAACAGATCAGTGGGAGAAATACTGGCCTTGCATGTCATGTTGAAAATAAGTCTGGAAATGGCTTGCTTTTTTTTTCTTTTAAAAGCATCTGAGAAACATTGCTGGAGCTATAGTGCATCAGAATTGGATTATAAGTAGTCCTCGACTTACAACAATTTGTTTAGTGACCGTTCAAAGTTACAAAGGCACAAAGAAACACGAAAAAGTGGCTTAAGATTGACCCTCACATTTATGACTGTTGCACATCCCCATGATCACGTGATCAAAATTTGGATGTTTGGAAACGAGCATGCATCTACAAAGGTTGCAGCATCCCGGGGTCATGTAATTGCCACTTGCAACTTTCTCAGTCAGTTTCCAATAAGCAAAGCCAATGGAGGAAGCTGAATTCACTTAACAACCATGGGATTTATTTAACAACTATAGTAATTCGCTTATGAAATTGCCTCGCTTAACAACAAAAATTCTGGTCTCAACTGTGCTCGTAAGTCAAAAACTACCTCTATTGATGAAGCTCAAATCATTTTTTTTCCCTCATGGCCCCAATTTATGTAAGTAGCCCATACACCTTATGTTTTGGCATCTCTCTCTTTGGTCTTGTGTAGCTCTGCAGTGGCGCATGCTTTGGCACTACCATAAATGTCAGTCGCCAATCATAATTACCCCAAAAATGATAAAACGTACATCACAACTTCCCAATTCAAGCCCCAATCTTTTGCCCTTATGGCACAATTTTGTGTAAAAAGGATGGAGCTCTTTTTGTGCTAAGAGTTTTGTCACTTGTCCCCTTCTCTTTCCTGAGCTCTTGCCAAATATCACTCATGCGAAGCAGAATAGAAATTTTGTTACAGAATTTGCTTGCTAGAGAACAGAATTTAAAATCTCCTGTACATCTTGCATTTGGTCAGTCAGCTAAAAGTTGAATGTGGAATGGGAGAGGAGGTGCTAATTTCTACCCTTTACTGCAAAAAGTCATTAACTTTGATGCAGACTGTCACAAGATCCAAACCACAGGAGCTACCCAAAATGTTTATTTACTTCTATCCCTCCAAGCTATTTTGAGAATTGTCCTGATTCTTTCTATCAGCTGCAGCAGAAACAGGATTGATCTTGAGCTAAGATGTGCCTTAGGGTAGAAATGGAATTGCCCATAGCACATAAAGCAATGGCATGGTTCCATAGCCAACACAAGGAGGGGAAAATGTGTTTCCTAAAGCTACAAAAAGCAATAATTTGAATTATTCTGTATGCATGCAATAATTATTATTGCTACAGGGTAAAAATGTGTGAATTATCAAAGGGGAAAAATCATATTAAGAAGATTATTACAGGAAAAAAAGTACAAAGGGAAAATACTGATTGATTTTTTAAAAAAAAAACGTGCAAGAATGTTAATTTTATTTTACACACACACACACACACACACACACACAGCGTACATAGCTCCACTTGCATGAGTGACAGGCACTCTTCTCTCGCGTTCACAGCTGCATCACTGAAGTATGATTTCAATCTGAATTTCCCTAGACAAAGTCTGGTACCTTAATCACAACATGTTAAGTCTCAAAGGTAATAGCAGAGATTGCAACAGGATTGGTCCCAAGCCCTAAACAGAAACAGAAACTTTTCATCCCTTCGTCCTCCTCCACTAATAATCATCTATTCAGTTGTTTTTACTTCATCAATATAGTATAAGCCCTCATTCCTTACCTTCACAGGAAAACTGTCCTGCCCAAATCCATCTAGTCGTTCCACTTCCCTGATGTAAAGCAATTCTGCTTCTGCTGCAGAAAGGTTGCTGCAAATAAAATTAACAGAAATATCATACAGGGTTATTGAAAAGGCCAAAGATTTTAACATCCTCTTTGCTTTGAATTTATTTTCTTAATCAATTTACATGGCTGCTCATCTTACAAGGGTGACTGTGGACAGCTAACTTTTTTTTTTTTAAAAAGCCCTCTCATAATATAAAAAGAATAAAAAAATTGGTAACAGCTTTTGGGGACAACATACAAGTAATCATTATCAAATTGTATTGGATAATTACAATATTCATGTATCTTCTGTCCATCAGCTTATCCAAATATTGTGAACACATGCTAAATCTGAGCAAAATCAAAGGAAATACTATAAGAGTGCAGATGCATGTAACCCAGTTTCAAGATGTCATTGAGTTAACTTCTATATAAGCTAAACGAGTATTTCAGTGTACTATGTGCCATTCATTCAGCAAATAGCTTTAGGCAGTCTACCACTTTACCCTATCACCTTATTAACAAAACATGTACTTCCCTTATAATCAGTAATTTGCATGAAAATTGACTAAAATCAGAAATGTTCAGCCAAAACAGGTCCCTATCACAGCAAAATTAATGATTTGCCCCAGAGTGGCCAAATACCTTTGAGAAATCTTGCAAGAAGAGCATCAGAAAAACTCTATGCCCTCATTGTTTCTTCCCTTAATCTTTTACAAGACTCATTTAACTAACATGACTGACATGGGAACAGACATTCTTTTCTTGAGACATGAAGTTCCAATCCACATAAAGTTACTACGTACATTAGAAAAATAGTTAATTGTAAGACATAGCCTATTGATTAAATAATAATTTATATTGACAGCAATGAAATATTAATAATTTGGGAATCAAACCTATGATTTCTGTGTTCCTGGACTACCTTCTGAATCAATTCTTCCAAAATGGCTTCATTTTGAACCAAATCCTGCAAAATAAAATGATAACAAAGAACTCTGTTTATTATGGATAAAGGAATTCAAAGAATCAATGCCTTTAATTTGCTTTTATTTATGTATTTAGACAATTTGCATGCCCCCTTAATCACACAGCGATTCTAAATGGCGTTAAAAGATCAAGAAAATAACAGTTACAAACAAAATGGAACAGACTCACTAAAAGAGTACAGGCTGTACAAAGGGGAGGTTAACAACACACGCTATTCCTCACAAAACTATCATAAGGGAGTCTCAAAGATACTTTTTTCAAGAGGCAACTGGACGTTCTAGTTTTTCTTTGAAGACATAATGCTTTTCATCCAATAAGTTTCTTCAGCTGAAGAAGAGCTGAAGAAGCTTCTTGGATGAGAACTGAAACGTTTCCAAAGAAAAACCAGAAACTCCAGTTGCCTCTTGAAAAAAGCATCTTTGGGACAACCATGACCTGGATGAAGAATCTCCATAGATTTCATAAGGGAGCAGAGCCCTCTTATGCTACCCAAGTCTTTACAGAAGCCCAAATGTCAGGGCCATATTGATCTCAACACCCTGTTCCACAGCACTGCTACAGAGAGAAAGCATGTCACCTAAAACCCACAAGGCAAAGTGCTTCACATCTGGTTCCTGGCATGCCAAATCACAGTCCTGTAAGTAACCAAAACCCAAGCTATAAAGGGCTTTATGAATTAAACAAATATCCAAAATTCCACCCAGAAACCCACCAGTAATCAGCAAAGTTCATAGGAAAATGGTATTATGTGGATGAAATGAGAAAAGTCAGTAACTGCTCATGAGACTGCCTTTTGATTGAACCAGCTGTAGTTTCCAAGTAGTCTTCTCCCCATCCAGATTCATCGCCTCCATGCAAAATCTCCACAGCATCATTTATTCAGCTTAGAGTTGAGATGGAAAATTGTGTATCCTATGCATATTGGTGTTAACTTTGTTCCAGTAGATCAGGAGTGTCAAACTCAAGGCCCATTGGCCATATCCAGCCCACAGGGTGCTTAGATCTGGCCTGTGGGCTCACCCTGAGAACAACAAAGGACCAGCCCGTGGCGCCTCTGCCAGCGAAAATGCAGCCCAGGAGGGCCGCATACAGCCTCCCCAGGCTCTGTTTTCACTGGCAAAGGCTGCAGGAGGCTGTAAGGATTGAAAACGGAGCCCCTGCAGGCCGTGTGCGGCCTCCCCAAGCTCCATTTTCACTGACAGGAGGCTGATGGAGGCTGTCACAGCTGAAAACAGAGCCTCGATGAATAAAATGGAGCTGGTCACGCCTCCCCAGCATCAAACATAACCCTCAATGAAATTGAGCGGCCCTCAATGAAATTGAGTTTGACACCTATGCAGTAGATAATCTTGCCCAGCAGCCTTTTGTGTATGTTCAATAGGACTGCTTATTCAAATATAACATCTTATGCCAAGTTTATGAAAATAAAGTTTACGGGCTTCATTTCTGTGTTGGAACAAAGAAGTTCAAGTTTTAAGGAAACTTTACTGCAATCAATTATTGGTTTGTGTAACTGTCTTTCATTTGCTCCCAAGAAACAAAATGATTCAGTTACATACTCTAACACAGTTACAATAAATCAAACTTTCTAATACATCAGGATCCATTTGGGAATGGTAGAAGAGTGAAGAAAATATTCAAATATTCAAAAAGTTAGAAGAGGAAAAACTTAAACAATACAAACAGGTCTACAAACTAACTGAGCAAACATGAACTGTATCACTTCAATGCAAGGGGCAAAGAGCTCTTCCTTGAACAAAATGCTGAAGATAAACTCATCTTTCCTGATAAACATTTTATGAAGGCATCAGAAAATCTTACTCCACAAATAACTAAGACAGACACTTTAAAGTTAGCCATACATTTGAAAGCCATCTGATTTTAAATAACTATGTACTTATTTGTACCCCAAAACAATCTTTAAAGCAGTGTTTTTTCAAAGTGGGCAACTTTAAGATGTATGACTTCAACTCCCGTAATTCATTAATCAGTATGCTCCCAGTTCTGGGAGTTGAAGTCATGCATTTTAAATTGCATGACTGTGAAAATCAGACAAAGGCAGAAGGAAATCAATGTACTTTAAAACCAGTCCTCTTAAGCCATGCTTGTTGCAAGGCAAACCAGCAACTGCTATCCCAAGGCATTAACCATTTTACTGGGAAAACAGGAAATTGCTTTAAATCATCTCATATGGTTGGCCCAAATAGCTCAATAGAGATTTCAGATTTGAGATTTATTAGATTTATATGCCGCCCTTCTCCCAAGGACTCAGGGCGGCGTACAACAATTAAAAGAAACACATAATATAAAAGTTTAAAAAAATTAAATGAAATATCCCAAACCCAATTAAAATTGACAATACATTTTTTTGCTGGAAAAGCCAACTTTTTAGGGCGCGTCGGAAGGTCTGTACCAGTCTTCTCTAATCTGGCATGCTCTAGTATGACAGAAATCTTGGCAGATTCTAACTATCCAAAATATACTAGATTGCAGAATACTAATTTGCAGATCTCCAGAACTTTGAAGAGGGTCTTTCTCAGCTGTACTTAATAGAGGTGAAGGACTAGAACCTGGCAATTGTTCTCGCTAGTTTGTAAACAATGCTCCTGCACATGATAATTTATTTCTAAAACTAAATATATCCTACAGTAAAAAAGCACAAAAAATTATAATAGCTTATTAATAGTGAACTGACTAGAACTTCCAACATTGGGGGGGGAGAGGAGGAGAGAATGTGGAAGATATTTTTTTAATTGCTGGCCATATATGACCAAAAGTACTGCAATATATGTTATTTGGAAGATGTCATACCTGTATTATTTACTAACCATAGGGCAGTGGTGGCGAACCTTTTCAGCACCGAGTGCCCAAATGGAAAGTGTGCTAATGTGTGTGCACTGTAGCACTGGAAAAGGGCATTAGTTCTTACCTGAGACGCCTCTTCTCATAGGGTGGAAGCAGGCTGGGTTAACCTTCATCCACTCATCGCAAGGACTGAGTCTGGTAGTTGTTAAGCCACGCCCCTGTTGCTAGGCAGACCCAGCTTTTAACGAAGAAATTCCAGACCCAGTGCATCATCCGTCTCAGTCGTGATGTACATGTAGTCTGGCCATAGATATGAATATTTCTGCTGAGGTGTCTAATGCAGAGGTCAGTCACATAAGTCAATCACATGAACGCCAACATCAAGGCAGGGCAAAACGGCCCATTTTCGAACCAGTTCCGTGCAGGGAGGGGCTGGATGCTGCCTCCACTCTATGAGAAGAGGCGTCTCAGGTAAGAACTAACGCCCTTTCTCCATAGTGGTAGAGGCAGCATCCAGGTTGGGACGTACCAAAGCTGTCCCTGTCCCAGGGAAGGTCTAAGACTGGTTCAGTGAATTCTCAGCCCTAACTACAGATTGTAGCACCCTGCGGCCAAAGGCTGCATCTGCAGATGCAAAGGAGTCCAGTTTGTAGTTCTTGATAAAGGCCGACGGAGTGACCTAGGTTGCTGCCCTGCATATCTCCTGCAAGGAGGCCTGAGCAGCCCAGGCCACCGAGGTGGCCGCACTCCTTGTAGAATGTGCGGTAATTCTACCTGGCACCTGTGAGGATTGGGACTGGTACACCAAAGAAATACAGGCCCTCAGCTACCTGCCTATGGTAGAAGAAGTAACTCTAGTGCCCAAGGAAGCCGGCTGGAAAGAAACAAAGAGAGTCTCAGATCTTCAAAATTCAGGCGTATGTTTCAAATAAATCTTGAGAGCCCTCCTTACGTCCAAGGTATGCCACTTGTGTTCCAACAGGTGAACAGGACGGGGACATAAATTGGGCAAAATGAACTCCTGAGCTTGAGGGAAACAGGAACACACCATGGGGACGAAGGAAGGGTCCAGTTGTAAGACCACACAATCTTGATGAAAAACGCATAAGTCCTCCCTGGCTGATAGTGCCTGCAATTTTGAAATCCTCCGAGCAGAGGTAATGGCCACCAGGAAGGAGACCTTTAAGGTCATGAATCTGAGAGGAACATCCCTCAGAGGTTCAAATAGAGCCCTAGACAAAGCTTCGAGGACTTTGAGTAAATCCTAGGAGGGATATCTGTGAACCGCAGGAGGCTTGAAATTGGACGCCCCTTTAAGGAAACGGCACACTGTAGGCAGTTGGGACAACAAAGGGGAACTCCAACATGTCAAAACAGATGAGACAGCTGCCACCTATCGCCGGATGGTGGTGAGGGCTAACCCTTTATCCAAGCCATCCTGTAGAAACTCCAGAACGTGAGGGATTGTGGCCTTAGTAGGTTCTAATGTCTTATCAGAACACCAGGAGCAGAAATATCTCCAGGTGGCATCATAGATTCTGTTGGTGGATGGTCACCTAGCGGCCTGACTCGTCTTTATGATCCTGGAGAAGAAATTGTCCCCCTTAGGACGCCCCACTCAAGCGCCAGGCAGTCAACTGGAGCCATTGAGGATCCGGGTGTTCCAGTGACCCCTGTCCCGAGGGATCCTCTAGGGTCTGTCTACCGAGAGTATCCATAGGTCAGCGAACCAAGTCCTGCGTGGCCAGTGGGGGGCAATCAACACGACCTCGGCCTTCTCCCCAATGATCTTCTGGATGACCCGTGGTAGAAGAGGCAATGGGGGAAAGGTGTATAGAAGGCCGGGTGGCCAGCTGCATCGCAGGGCGTCCACCCCCTCCGACCATTGTGCTGGGAACCGAGAGTAGAACCGCGGGAGCTGGGTGTTGTTGGGGGTGGTGAATAGATCGATCACCGGCATGCTGAATCTGTTCAATGTCCTGGAAGATCGAGGAATGCAGGTGCCATTCGGCATTGTCCAGAACCTCCCAGCTGAGCCAGTCTGCCTACATGTTTGTCACCCCCGAGATGTGCTTTGCGGTGAGAGAGAGCAAGTCCCTCTTGGCCCAAAGTCCCAGTTTCATGGCTTCGTCCATGAGGGAGCACCACCTGGTTCCCTCCTGTCAGTTTATGTGCACCTTGGCAGATAAATTGTCCGTTAACACAAGCACATGTTTGCCCGTCACCGATGGAAGGAAGTGACGGAGGGCCAAGTAGACCACCTGCAACTCCAGTCAGTAGATATTGTGGGTGCGGTCCACCTGGTCCCACTGAGCTTCTGCGACCTGGGCCTGAACGTGGGGCCCCCAGCCGAAAAGGCTGGCATTTGTAGTGACAGTCAAAGAGTCCTGGTTCTTGAAAAGTCAGCCCTTGGTGATGGCCTGAGACGTCCACCACCTGAGAGAGCGAGAGACCTCCACTGGGATGCGCACCTGGGCCAAGGAACAGCTTAAGAGTCTCCTCTGAAAAGGCAAGAGGAACCATTGGAGGTCTTTTGAATGCAAACATGCCCACGGAACAATTCCAATGGCTGACAACATGGTCCCCAATAACTTAGAGAGAGAAGCCAAGGAACACCTGCATGCCCTGGACACCTGAGCTGCCAAGGTCCTGAGGGAGTCCTGTCGATCAAGGGACAAGAAAACCCTGCATTCTACTGTGTCAATCAATACCCCCAAATGTACCAACCTGGTGGATGGAAGTGGCTCTTGGGTACGTTGATGGAGAACCCATGTTCTGAAGGTCCTGTATGATGGGTTCACTGTCCGCCCAAATCCTGTCAAATTTATTCACAACCACATTTACTTAACAATCCAACGTTTTTAAGACTGGAAAGAGACAATGATGCAGCAGTCTTCATCGAGGGACTGAGTCGAAAGCTGGGTCTGCCTAGCAAGAGAGGCGTGGCTTAACAATTTTACCAGACTGGGTCCTCGCGATGAGTGGATGAAGGTTAACCCACCCTGGATGCTGCCTCCACCACTATGGAGAACCTGAAGACCAGCTGGCTGGCGCACACATGCCTGTTTTTTGGACCATTTTTTTGGATTTTGTTTTGCTGAAAATGACCAGAAAAACGCCCTGCTTTTTGGCTGTATTTGGAGGTGTTTTCAGGGTGTTTTCCAGCCCTCCAGCTCCCGCAAAGACCAGCTATGCATATGTGTACCGGAAGCCAGAAGTGCAGCTGGAAACGGCATGTGTGCCCACAGAGAGGGCTCTGCGTGCCACCATACCTATAGGATGTCATACCTATAATAACCATTACCAAGAATCATACCTTTAGCTTTAAATATGGTTTTCGTGTGCCATATGTAAAAACGATGGGTACAATGAATGATACAAATAAAACATACACATCTATTTTTTTCTTTCTCTCTCTTTCCTTTCCTTTTATTTCTAATTACTGTTGATGGAATGCTCCACAGGTGTGTATTTATACTTAAATCAAAATGTCTAACTTCTTGTTCGTGGGGGCCTCCTCATAATATTTGTTCCTGACATTGAAAAATGTAAAACAGTGAGAATGAAAAATGGCACTGTACATGCCTGTACATAGCTACACACCTGTGAGCTGTTCTGTGTACATAACTTTGTTCCTTTCACTGCCGAAGAAATGTTGTTTCACACATTCTGAAGCAGTTATTGATAAAATAAAACAGAAGTGCAAAATACAATGCAAGTTGTATTCAATCCCACTGAACAGGCTTGCTATTAATTAACTAAAATCGCCCTTATATTTAATTTACTATAGTGGGCATTTGTTGTTAAAGAACAAGGGCAGCTAAAACTACTGCTTAGAGCAGACTGGATTAGCTACTTGATTAATTAATTGTCAGCATGTAAAAAACAGCATCATTTTAACTTCAAGAGTTACCCAGGAGTTTGCTGACAATGAGAGACTTACTTTAATACTAGATATGATAGAGTGATTACATCCACTATCTGTTTCAGAGTGTAGACACACATTAAAGATTAATATTCAGGTCTTGGCACCCATCCAAGACCTGAATATCACTTTTTCTTTTCTAAGCAAATCACTTTTTCTTTTTAACAGAATCACAACCATTCTACAAAGTATGTTCCATATCCTCCTTCTCTGGAGGTAGACATAGAGGTTTCAATGAATTATATGCCGGTAATTAGTATCTTAAAGAAAATGGTACATTCCTTACAACAGAAGAATGTTTACCCACCCCTATCCTTCATTTCTTACGATCCTTTGTATGGGGAGTTCTACATTTCAAAGAAGGGCTGTTTATTATCATTGGTGTAAATGATTGACTTGAAATTACTGAAAGCTGCTAAGAGGCAGGTAACTTTGTTGGCCTGGGGCATGAGAAATATTTTTGTACTGATTTATTTTTCTTTTACTGTAGAGAAAAATGGACTAAGTTTTGATAAAGTAACAATATATTGATATACAGTCCATATCCTTGTAAATGTACATTGTAATTTCCATGCAGATTTTTTCATGCAGGTTATACATACTCATTTTCACTATGTCTTGATTGCTAAATACATATTATTGATTATAGCAAAGTATACAGTTATCCATTTTTTTTTCTTTTGAAATTGTTTACATGGAAATAGGAATGATTTTGGTAAAGAGAAAGCAGTACTCAAAGTGAAGAGGATTGCCTTTCCAGCCATGTTCTTGGAAACAGCTACAAACAGCAACAGGAAAGGCCCTGTTGCCATGACTGCTTGTTTAAAAAATATGAACATCCATAGTCATACAGCGATATTGTCAAGTATTGCAAACTAAACATTCTTGATTTGACACAAATCGGGGAAGCTATTACACATGTTAAGAGTACAAGGTGGCATTCCAAATGCCTATTACAAACGCTTTGTAAAATAGGTAGGCTCTGAGTCACCTTGTAAATTGAGTAATGGTAGATTATAATCTGAGTTGCCCCAATATTAATCCAACACCTTAACCACTATATCACATTAACTCTCAGTTTATAATCCACCTTTCTTTGAAGACCTCAAGTAAACATTCATAATTCCTCCTTCTACTTCCAGTGATTATAAACCTCACCCAACAAGTTGACATAGATATGGCTGGTTTTCAACAACTTCATCACGGGACTACACTGGCTGCCCAATCTTAATATTCCTTCATTTGCACCACATTTAAGTTTAATATCATTTCTAATCTTTGTTACACATCATAGCAATACTTATATTTTATTTTTAAAACTTTTAAAATGTTTTATATAGCATAACTTTTTCAAAAGAGATTAAAGTAAGTATGTAAAGTAAATATAAATAATTTTTGGTGGATGCATTACTAAAACCGGATCATGAAAGCAGGAAGGATAAATGCTTATGAAACTATCCTTGAAATCAAAAGAGATGACTTGGGACTAGAATTCTTACCATTTCCACCTACTTTTGACCCATTTGACTTAACCATCTCAGAAAAAACTGTTTGTGATCCCTCTCTTTTAAGCGATAAGGTGGATGACGGTCACAGTCATGCCTTCGCTGTGGGAGTGTCTACAATCCAGAATAGCTTTCTTTCAGAAATCTGATCTGCCCCCGTTTTTTATAATTTATTAAAAAGTGGAATTACTTGGGACAGCCTTGAAGGGATTAGTTAAGTCATCCAATTGAATAACGGTGTGAGATATATATATATATATATATATATATATATATATGTATGTGTGTGTATATATATATATATATATATGTGTGTGTGTGTGTATATATATATATATGTGTGTATATATATATATATATATATACACACACACACACATATATATATATATATATTGTATTTGTGCAAAAAAATCATATATATATATATATATACACATATATATATATATATATATATATATATATATATATATATTGTATTTGTGCAAAAAAATCATATATATATATATATACATATACATATACACACACACACACACACACACACACACTGGGATTCGAACCTGTGCTGTAAGGGTATGGCTAGCTAATGAGAGCTAAATAGCTTGAAATAGATCTATACTAGTCTCCCTTTATTTATTTATCAGCACAAATAAAAAAAACACAAATATAACAAAGGCAACAGTAATAATATTGGGTTTCTGTCGTGATGGACTCTTGTGACGAGCAGATTGTGACAGATGATGGAAGCAGTTAGCTTCCTCCCATAATTGGGGCTTACCAGGGGTTGTGACACTATATATCTATATCTATATCTATATCTGAATCTGTATCTATATAGATATCTATATCTATACACACACACACACATATATATAAATACACACACACATATATATACACACACATATATATACACACATATACATACATACATACATACATACATATCTTGTGGATACTTGATTGTATTTTTAATCCATACATTGCCAATTTACCAGTAAAGAATCGTCTCTTTTGATTGCAGTGGAATACAAATTCAATAAATAAATACATGAAGAGGGATGGTAGGAAGATGCTGAGTTAACTCACCACAGGAAACAAAACATACCGCCGGAGATCCCGAGAATCAAAATGAGGGTAATCTCCAAAGCCAACTGGATGGGGAAAAAGAAAGAGAATTGAGAAATAAATTGCTTCAGCTTTTACTGCATATGAAAATCTTTCCTAAAAGATTCTTCAATGGCTTAACCTAGAGGAAGGAGGGATATTCAATATTTAGGTTGAAATCCCTGACTATGAAAACACAAAACTGTTCGTCTCATCTAAAAAGTACAGCCATGAGATCATGGGGCTAGTATTCATTGTTTTCTTGAAGGGGATTTAGATCTTTCAAATAGATTGGCGGAGGGGGGGGGGGGGAAACGACGACAAAAAATCATACTTGAATTCCTTCCTTTTCCTAATTTATACATTAACAGTGCTGGATTATTCTTCAGAAGCAGTAGAGTCCTGTTGAAATTCAGTTGTAATTCTGTGATGACAGAAATAATTTCCACTTTATACTTGAGGAAGGATACATGCTTGAACGTTTCCAATGATTCCAAAGAAGTTTTTGATGAAAAATGTACAAAAGTAAAGGTTTCACTATGTTAGTGGAAGTCTTCCCATTGATCAACCAATTTCACCCTATATTTCACTTGCATTCAACTTAGAATGACATTCCTATAAAATATTTCCTTTGCTTTACGTAAGTTTATCATCATAAATATACATTTCTTAAAATAACTGATAAATACAAACTTGTTGAAAACACTAAGGTGGTATGTATACAAACAATACAAATGATAGAGTACTAAAGAAAAACTTTTAGGAATTCTCTGTGTGTATTTAAGAACAACAGCTTAAAATAAAAATGTGAGCATATGGATTTATAAGTTCACATCATTCTGATAATAAAGACTATTTCATTTCACTCCATAATCAAGGTTTTGCAAATACTATTTGAGAAAACATGCTTCATTTAATTGATACTTGTAACAATGATTTCATCTATGATAAAGCTGTATCTAATTTTAGAGATGCAAACATCCTTTCCTATTTTATACTAAACATTCATTTGTGACTTTGAGAAAATAACCCACCATGTTTAAAAGCAATGAATTAGTTTAAATTCTGGTTAGTGAGAACAAACCAGAAACCACCTTTTCGCTAATGTATTCCCTTAACCATAATTTAAGCAATCTATAGCTTTCCAAGTTAGATTTCTGGGTAATTTTAATTAGTCTTCCTCTAGTGTGCCAAAAGTGTGAAGGGAAGTTTGCAAGCCTGAGCTTTATAAATGTGGTAGGAAATTTGTTACTATATTTCTCAGAGTATGACACACTTTTTTTCTCTCCCAAAAGAGGCTGAAAATTTGGGTGTCTTATACTCCAAATGTAGCTCCGCCCACCCGCCAGCCCCTACTTTTCAGCCGTCGCACGTCCTCTTCCTGGCTGCAGAGATTGCCATCGACAATGGCTTGTGTTTTTGGCTCTGCACGATGTGTTTTCAGCTTCCAAATGCTCAACACGTGGTGCCCAAAAGGGCTACCCAGAACAGCTGCTGCCTTCTCTTACGCCTTCCCCGCTTTCCTTGCTTTAGTCACTGGAGCTCCCTCCGAGGATCAGCTGTGCTTTTGAATCTGTTTTCAGCCCAAACACAAGCTAAGCGATCTTCCATGCTTTGCCAGCTTTTCTAATTGCTGCTCCCTCCGACAATCAGCTCTGCTTTAGAAGCACAGCCCAAATCATCCCCAACCTCAAAACCACCGAACGAACTAATGTGCTAAAGCTGACCAGGCTAAGGACTAGCCAGATGAATTCCTGGTAGGCAGAATCCCCCCCCCCCACCAATTTTCCTCCCAAAAAAACTAAGGTGCATCTTATACTCCAAAAAATACAGTATATTACGTTTATAAAATCCATTGCTTAAACACACTATATTTGCAGAAATCCAATGAATACATGCAAAATATATGAGAAATGGTAGAAGCAGAACATGCAAAATATATGAGAAATGATAGAAGCAGAACAGAAGATAGCATAGCTAAAGTGATACCTGACTAGACTTCTTTTTAACTCACCTTCTAATGCTGTAGTGCTGGAGAAAAAAGACCTGAACCATGAATTTAAGCCCCATCCTATTTATTTCTAACCCTGATCCACTATTCTTTTTCTAATGCAGTTCACTAATAAATTTGGATGAGTATCTGGCTTGTGGCATTAGTACAAAAATAATTATTTGCATGCTATGTTACGATATTACAAGTTCTCAAACTAAAATGCATCTTAATGATCTTCATTCTCAGTATCTTGCAAGAAGGCTAAGAATTTCCACTTCAGTAAAAAGAGAAAATGGATGATTCAAATGAATGACTCATTCATTTCAGGAATTATTGCCACTTAATGCCACTAATGTTTCCAAAATACACAGTATTAAGCTTTTAAGAATGCAGTTCAGTGTCAATATTCTCCCTAGGGGGTTGCCATCTCCAGTTTAACAGGAATGTATTGTTATACTTAAATAAATAGATAAGAGGGGAAAGAATGGGCAGATGTACTCACTGTACCTTGAGCTGCCAATGTAGCTTGAACGGCCAGTGCAGCCAACCTTATCCCTTGTTCAAAGGAAGATCGCAATCTTCCATCAATAACATCTTTTTTTACTTGAAGATAATACTGGTACCTGCGAACAAGGGACAGAACAGAATGAAACCGAGAGTACATGAACAATTTTTGTTCTCAATAGGTTTTAAGTATTGATAGGGCTGTTCTGTTCTGTATAAGAAAAGGAATATTGAAGGTGATACTTATGACTAAATCAAGTAGGCATTATATTTTGTATAAGTAGGCAAGGATGACTATTTCACCCTGACCAAAAAATATATTATTATTTTTAATGCCGTATCTGCATGGCAGTATTGAAAAGGTTTGAACAATACTATCTCTTAACTTTGGAGAATATGTATTCTGATATCATCTTAGTCTTCTCTCTAATGAGGTCAATATCAGACAGTACCATCAGAAATTAAAAGCAAAACTCGGCATTTTGATACCAATTTAATTGAGAAGCATCTGTTAAACATTAAAGGATTTCCTTGGGTGAGCAATGTAATATCTATAAAGAGGTTAGGAAGATTGACTTGCTTATGTCTGTGGTTATAATTGAAACAAAAAGAATCTGCCTTTACAACACTGTTTATGAATTTTGCAATTTCTGTTAATATTGTAAGGTTATCCTGTGATCTTCCACAACTGAGATTTTACTTTGCAAAAAACAATGGAAAAGTCTATAAAAAGTAAATTCTCCATGCATAAAGTATGCTAATCAATTTCAATTTCTAACCAAAAGTATTACTTTTTGTAAATGCCCTTTTCCTATCATCTTCAAACTGAAGAATATGTTGAATTGGCTAGAAGAAACTTCCATTCAAATTAATGGGATTTATTTTTGAGTTAACATGAATAATTTATACCAATTATCAGTAAATCAATTGGAGCAATTAAAATGTTTCACTTTTTTAAAGAAAAGTATTGCCATTTAATCAGGTAACTTTTAAAATAACCCACTCTTTCAATTGGCTGAGGGATTTAGGTTTTTTTGCAAGCTTTTGGTTTAATCGATATAACCTAACACAGGTTCACAACTTAAGGTTCTCAAAACTTTAGGTGTGATCCCAGAGCCCCTAAAAGTTGTAATTTTTAATATGATAAAAGGGGAGAATTATTAGAAACACAGAGGTAAACTTTAGTTTAGTTTTGTATTAGTCACAGCCACTTTCTAGGGAGCTATTCCTTCCATATCATCTAAAGATTCAGTTTTTTTTTTAAAAAGCATACTCTCCAATTAATTTTTTTGATTCAATTTAGATAATGCCCAACTCCAATTAATTTTGGGCAGTTCACAAATAAAAACACAAAAACAATATAAACCAAGCTCAATATTGCTCTGGACAAAATAATAATAGTAATAAAAAACTGATATTCCTCCCTAAGAATTTTACTCTGCCAAACATTTTACTACTGTACTGTACAGTACTGTACTATACAGTATATTGCATTAGAAAAAGATGCCATTCAGGTACCAATCAAATTAGTCTGGGTGGATGGATGGGTGTATTCTGCCACAAGAAAAGCACAATCCTACAAACCCTTGCCTTGCAAATATACATGACTGATGCACATAATAGGATAAAACACAAAGATGTATTGCAATGATCACTGGAATGTTTGACCACTTTTTTGAGAGAGTAATTTCTTATTATAAGATGAGCTTAATTTGGTTATCTAGAAACTCTATTGAAAAACAGCTTTGCTCTCCTTGTTATAAAATCCAAAGTCATGCTATACAATCTCTGAAACAGAGGCAGGCAAACATCGGCCACTAGACAGCACTAAAGCTCCAACAAGCCTGGCTTCCCAGGTTGTAACAGTCACGACATTATCACGAAGAAACACTTCAAACCATCACCATTCACTGAAAAAGAAATCCTGGGAGCTTTCACAGAATGAGAATTTCCCAGATATTTTAAAGGCTTTTGAAGAGTATCCAAATGACAGTATGACAAATGATAAAAAGAAAAACACCGAGTAGCATCTATACAAGCTCTTGTGGGGTTTTGGGGGGGAGCGGGAGAGGGAGGGAGAGAGACTGGGTCTGGGTTTTAAAATTATGTTAAGTTATAGATTGTTTTACTATGGTTTATCGAACCACAGTATGCACAGTGTGCACTAGGCAAAACCACAAAATCTGGCTTACGAGCCTAACTGGCTGAATTGTACGAGTTGGTTGTGTGTTTTTAGGGTCACCACATCCTGGATGAAATAAAAAAAAAGAATCAATTCAAGGCAAAGCTTTGCAGTCAGCAGAGACTTATACCCAAGTCCAGAATATCTTCTCTACTAAACAAGTTTCATGGAGCTTCCTTGGTTCTGTCACTTTTATTTTTGAGTAGAATATACATGGTTTTATTATCAATAATACGAACACAGTTTGTCAGCCTCATTTCATGGGAAGCATGTAAGAGTGGAAAACAAGTCCAAACAAAGGCATAATTACAAGATGGCTTTTTTCCTTCAGCAGACAACACGAATTGTAAACTTATGCTTTATCAGATGCATATCACTGTATTTACAGTCAAATGACAGGATTGTAACAGAGAGGCAGAAGAAGGCAAAGTGTTTATCTAAGGTAATTTGGTGCCTTCAGGCTGAACCAGCCAGGATCAAAACTCCAGTAAGATTTTTCATTCCTACTCAGATAATCTTTGATTTACAATCAAATTTGGGATCACAATTTTCATTGCCAAGCGATGCAGTCATTAAGTGTATTGCACCCAATTTTATGACCTTTTTTTGCAGCAATTATTAAAGCAAATAATTAAGTGTATCCAGCCTCTTGTGTTGATTTTGCATGTCAGAAGCTCCCTGAGAAGGTCACCCTGCTACTGTCAAGCCTCAAGAACCAGGAAAGACAAGTGGTGCTCTTCCGAACAATTTCTTTATTGTTGCTTGCTAATGAATAGAAATCTCATAAGACTAAAAAGTAGTTATCAGCACAGGTAAAGGTTCACCTCGCACATATGCACTAGTCGTTCCCAACTCTAGGGGGCGGTGCTCATTTCCATTTCCAAGCTAAAGAGCCAGCACTGTCCGAAGACGTCTCCGTGGTCATGTGGCCGGCATAACTAAACACCGAAGGCATATGGAACACGGTTACCTTCCCATCAAAGGTGGTTCCTATTTTTCTACTTGCATTTTTTACTTGCTTTCAAACTGCTAGATTGGCAGAAGCTGGGACAAGTAACAGGAGCTCACTCCGATATGTGGTGCTAGGGATTCAAATTGCCGAACTTTCTGATCGGCAAGCTCATCATCTTAGCCACTGAGCCACCCCCTTTAGTTATCTGTATAACTATACAGTAAATATACTCTGTGAACTGTTGGGGAAGAAGTCTTTCTTTACCTTTTTCCTGCATACCAGGCATTGCAGGCTATGTTTTTGCTTTGCCTTCTGGAAAAGAGCCCCTTGCTCCCACAGCTACATTCCACCACAGGAATACTGCAACTATGGCAAACATATGCAAATTGCCAAGCATCTTCCCCCTCCCAATTTTGATCATGTGACTGCAGGTATGCCATGCAGGTTGTAAATGTGAGGACCAGTGGTAAATCGCTTTTTTCAATGCTCCCCAAACCAATTGTTAAACAAAGACGTCAAGGTTATCATTTGTTTTCTCTCAAAATGAGCCTGGAAAGAAATGAATGGCAGAATCCCCATGTAAAGCCAAGCAATGAAACCAGAGGTGTGGGTAACAGTTTGGTACGAATCTCAACGCAAAACTTAACCCAGAAGTAAGGCAGAGAGATTTCTGCATGCAAAATATTATTTGAGAGTTAAAAAATCCCACTTCTCAAATCAAAATATCAATTCTCATTCCCCCCCACCCTCACACACACACACATTTTCTGAGTTAGAATTCCAGTAGAAACTAATTTTAGGGTTTAATCTTCTGTTTAAATTGCAAGCAGACCCAAAGAGGTGGAGAAGGTTAAAAAATAATCTTGCTAATGATATAGATCTGCATTTCTCAACCTGGACAACTTTTAAGATGTGTGCACTTCAATTCTTAGAATTCTTAAACTTGCTAAGTTGAGAAACACCAATAGAGACCACCACACATTTGGGATAGTCTCTACTGAATTCACTACTTCTGAGTAGAAATAGATACCAGCCTTCGCCACATTATCAAGGTCTGATGGTAATTAAGCAGTAAGACTAGTACTTAACTTACGGCCACAACGGAGCCTGCTCATCACAGTTATAAGTGGTGAAGGTCACCCTCATGCCTGACCAAATGTTACCGTTTTAGTGTAAAATTTTACAACCATGTTATAGATTTTAAGCAAATTTCATGGTAGTAAAGCAGCTGCTTTGGTCATTAAGCAAGCAACATGTTCCCTTAAGCAAATCAGTTGCTTACTATGGGCTGGTTTTACCAAAAACTGGAAGTCAATGGAGAATCTCGTGAGAGTGTAAGCTTCCACCATCCACGCACTATCTGCAAGTCCATATTGGAAGGAAGAAAGGAAGGAAGACAGGCAGGCAGGCAGGATTTATGATGCTCCCAATGGGGACATTGATCAAACTCAATGTGGAAGTTGTTCCTACTCCCACTATTTTTTTGTCCACCAGTGGCCATTCTCTATTTAGGTAAGGAAATATCTCTGAATCCTAACAATATCATGACATTAATTTCCTCTCACTTTTACTATGAATGCCTATGGAAGGGAGCACTGCTTTGCTTACTTAACTCCTGAAAACTATAATCTCCCTACCGGATCCATCTAGTTTCTATTGTCATTAGACACTGAAGGGAAGAGAATTAGGTTTCTCGTAATTCTAGAAGATCATTCCTTTTGAGATGCAGTTTGTTCAGCTTCCTATTGGCACGCTATGCCACAGAGGCTGGCTTCATGCAATGCGCTGAACCACAAAGTAGCTGACCTTGTTTTGGCCCAGCATCTTGAGCAAGTCTAGTTTGCATGGTTACATTTTGGTTCTATTTTGTAAACCAAGATGATTAGGTTAATTCCGTATATTATGCTTCCCTTAAACATAGGCAAGCATGTCATATACAAAGCTATCTTCATAAGTATCTTCCCTCTTAAATAGATGGATTTTGCATAGTAAGTTATAATGTTTTGGTTCTGAATAAAAATCTTCTGACTGCCCAACAAGTTATTGTTAGTCATCTCTTGTAGCTCCCTTGCACTGAACTGCTCCTACGCACAAGAGCTTCGTCTTGTTCTCCACTTGCTTTGACTATGAGGCTCTAGAATTCTATGAGGCAGTATATAAATCTAAGATGCTTGCTTTCATAGCAAGGAAAACATTTTGGAAAAAAAATGCTTTGTAAAGCTTCAAAGCTTCCATGCTGCCTCTTAAATCTCCAAACCTTAAAAAAAATGCCTAAAAATATCAGACTAGCCCAAAGGGCTGAATTTAAGTTGCTTCTAAAAAGAGTCCTAGTGCCTCCTCCGTTTCAGGAGATCTTGCCAACAAAAATAGCCACTAAGACTGGGACACAAGGGAGAGAATGTTATCCTGAGGCTATTTGCCCTAAATCATTGTCCTCTAACGAATAAGGTTTCTTTTTAAAAAGTATTCATTCCCATTGGTGTAACAGTGTGAATTGTACCTGCTCTGGAATAGAGTAAAAAGAAAATGAAATAAAAGAGGCATTTATTAAAATGTCTAAAGATAGTATGTAGAATTTTGAAAAGCATATAGTTTTGCAGCTAAAAGAAAGATGGAGTTTCAATCCAGTCCTTCTTTCTGTCTTTGGATGCTTGAATTAATTAGAGCAAATTACAAGGGATTCCACAAACAATTTAGAAGCACACAAAGCTCCCTTTTTGAGCCGCTTATAATTTAACCCAAATACCAGAGAAATATTCAGCATGATATCAGAAATGTCTATTTTTAAATAACATTTCACACTACAATTACTCTACGACTATTGATGAGAATAACATTACTAAATATTTACTAAACATTACTAAATATTTCTGGAACGGTCTCATTTGAACCTTATTTCTGTCCTGTTTCTCAAAGGCATTGTGAAACAAACCTCAAACTGAAAATGAAATTGGGGACAAGGTGAAAGCATAAAAACAAACAAACATAGAGGCTCTCAGGAAATTAATTCCTAGACCCAGAAAAATGCAGTTAAAGGGGGGAAAGGTTTTTTTTTTGGGGGGGGGGGAACGACGTTGAAATAAAATAAGTCAAAAGAAAAAAAAACCTGTGTTAGACGCTTGTCCTGTCTCACATAAATGAATAAGAGGGCAGATGAAGAGTTTGTTCCAGACTAAATTTGCACTCAGAATAGGATTGCCTTGTTTTCTCATGCTATTGAAATTATCGCCAGTCTGTCTTTTCCTTTTGTTTATGTCATGTAGCATGATATGTAAAATATTCACATCAATGTGCAGAAATATATTTAATGTACAGATACGAAAATATCCATGGCACATACGTACTCTATCTCACTCCTAGCACAAACTATGATATTCGTTGTTTTTTAGGGCTTTATATTTGATTGCTGCAACTTCAACCATTCATCTCTTGATCTGCTTATTTGTTTCCTTACATTGGCTTTTGCTGTATTTTATAGCAGTTATCTCTCCCCTACTGTAATGATATGTGGGAAAGACCTTGGGAGCTAGGGCAAAGAGATGCTGTCTAGAGGTCAGACACAGCATAGCCTGCTGCTAGATAGTGGGTGCAGCAAGAGGCTCAGAAAGGACCCTCCCCATATCGTGCTGACACTTTTAGGCTGGTGACAGGTCAGTTTATGCTCAATCAAGTTAGATGTAATTGCTATATTTAAATGAGTCGAAGTACTTATTATCCTACAGCTTGGCATAGTAGATTAAGGGGCAGAATCTCTCACATAGTTTGAAACTTACCTCACCATAATAGAGTTTAATTGTTCCACCAACATCAACTGAATCATCTGAAAATATGCCTCTGCTTGCCCAGAAAGGGGTACACTACTAACTATTACAGTACAGGGGGGAAGAAGATTGAATCACACGTGGAAGCAATGGGAATCAACAATTTGAGAATTTCTCTAATATTCAGTCTGGTTAATGGTTAAACTGGTTCCTGCCTGTCATTCTAAATGCACCTCCGGAGTTAGTTAGAACGAAATGTTAAGATAATCCAAAAGAACAGATTTCTATAATATAGTTAATCTCTGTAGCATGGTTGATACTATCTATGCTCAGCTTTGGACTCTTATTTAGTAGAAATAAAGAAGCATATTATGCTTTTCCATTTTAATATGTCCAAAGATTCTTTTTAGGGGAGGGAGTCATAGCATTTTTCCTGTTGATTCCATCATTGCCTCTTTTATGTTTTTTTTTTTTTATATTTTCACCAAGAAAGTTTCTGTAAAAAGATTTGGCACTATGACAACAAAGCATTGAAGGGGTGTAGTCTTGCCTTGCTCCCTTCATTTCATCCCCTGCCAGATTTCTCTCCAGGAACAGGTGAGTTGTAGATAGTCATTTCATCCTAAGGTGAATTTTTTTCCCACTTTCTCTTAAAAACAGAAACAATCCTAGTTTGCTAGGTAAGCATGAACGATAGTACTGATAGTTCAAAGGAAACACCAAACAAAGAAGACCTGGAATCTCCACACATACTTGGAGAAGAAACATGAAAGGGGAAAAGAAGCCTGAAAGGCAGAGGTTCATTCTCACTCTGCCAAAAGGCCACACCTTCACATTCTGATTAAGACAATATCACAATATTATGTGATGTAGGAAACTGCAGGGATACTTGATCAGATGCCCTAAGCTTTTTTTATTTTAAGCAAAAAGAAAGTGGAGCAACATTTCCCTATTCATGACAGTATTAAAATTGTTTCTAAGCATGCTTACTTTCACTCTGTTCATGTTCCAGAAGTTTATACGGATGCCCTTTAGCAAATGTTGGTCAACACTCAAAAGGGAGTTTATAAAACTAATATCTTTGTGCCAGCAGCCCAGTTCAGGTATGTGTTTATAGCTCATTACAGTACCAACCTGTAGAGAAATACCACAGGTCTGGGCAAGTGAATGGAATTCTTTTGTGACTTTGCACATCAACAAGCTGTTCACTAAATCCCAATTTTCAAGTCACCTGCATTATAGCAGTTTTCAAATTAGAAAATGGAACGTCAGATTTATGTTCAGAGTTACGTTGCTTGGATTGGTAGAAATAAGTTATATAGGGGAATGGGCAAACCAAGTCTTGTGCAATTAGATAAATACATTGCTCACCAGATGGAAAGGGTAATTTTTGAAAAGTTCAGAGAAGTCTACAAAAATGAGATGTAAGGAAAGTATAGCACACTTTTTAATATTTAGTCTTCTTTGCAATTTAATCATAGGCCGATTGGTTCTACAACTCTTGGGATCTACTCTAATTCCTTGGCATAGATCAAGGGTATAAATAGAGTATATAGCACAACATAATTACATAAGATTGTAACTCAATACATAGATGTTACAACTCTATGAGACTTCCACTTTTATAGAACTCAGATAACATGGAAATATCTGTCATGGAATGAAACTGAATTCATATTATATGGTACTCATATAATTTAGATGAGTGCCATATAGATGGCAAAGCACTGGAAGTCCTAGGACTTGGGAATGTATGTAACCTTCTAGCATAGGAGGTCATACTTTGCAATTTTATATATTTTTACTCAGAAGTAAATATGTAAAATTACAGCTTTCAAAGAAGAAACTCTAAATCAGTGTTTTTTTTCCAAACTTGGCAACTTTAAGGTATCTTGACTTCAATTACCAGAATTCTGAGAATTGAAGTTCATTCATTTTAAAGTTGCCAAGTTTGAAAAAATGCTACTGTAAATAAACCATCTTGCTTTCAATATTTTAATTTCACCACAAAGTATTTTGCTTGCCTCTAAGGCTTACCTTTATTTTACACAAGAGTGCTATATCACTAGTTTTAAGTTCCAGTAGAAAGTATGAACATTTCATAAATCTCCTTAAGATGTAATTTTCAGAGTTTGTTAGTTTACAGTTCACTTTATTCTCCAGACATCTTAAGTTGAACAGAAAATTTGCTTTTTGTTTCATTTGTGACAGAAAAATAAATTCTGCATACATTTTGGAGCAGAATATGAGAGCAAATATTTTAAAAAGTGTCAAGTTATGTTTACCTTTGAGCAAGTTCATGCTTAAAACTAAAATATAAACATTTGCATATATTTTAATCAATCAATAGTATAAAGCAGTCTCCCAAAGGAATTCAGTAAGATGATAAGCATGATTAGGATGCTTCTGAAACCAAATGGTAAGAGCTCTTAAGTCATAAAGAGATTGCGCTGATTTAATTAATTGTATGCATGTATTTATACTCATTTGTCTGCTGTCTATTTGCCAGACTCTTGAATAGGGGAATGTGCTAGTTAAGCTACAACAAGCCAAGCTGCATCCATTTAGTCCAAAACTTTTACTTTAAAGTTAGCCAAACAGAAAACGGAAAACAGACAAGAAATAAAATTGGAAATGTCCTTTTGGCAATATATAGTAGAAATCTGAGGCTAGAATAAATAAGCAACCAAATTTGTAGTCTTTCGTTATTAGACTACTGAGTTAGGATAGGAAAGATACAAGTTCAAGTCTATACTTTGCCATGGAATTGACTGGGTGATTTGGGGACTGTCAATGTCTCTCAGAATCTACTAATCTACCTTACAAGTATGTAGTTATGGTAGCAACTTGGAAGATGTAATATTATGCAAATTTTGAAGCAGAATATATATTTCATGAATAAAGAGATAAAATCTTAGAATAGAAAAAAAAGTCTTGCAAACCCTGGTCCTCTCACTAGCTACTGCATCTTTATTTAGATGACAAATTCTTGGGAATTTCTGTAAACCATTTAGGGATCTAGATCGAGTCCTTGCTCCATCTAAACAGGTTACTGTTCATGGAAGGAATGTATTTAAAGGAACTACTGCTTAACCTGAATCTTGCCTGAGATAGTCTTAATATCCTTTAGTCCTTCACACCTATTATCTTCCCACCATATCCATTGTGATTTAGTCCATAGCTTCTGGCTACTTCCATAGATTTCCTGCCTATGAAACTTTAATGTCAAGAGTCATCATTTCAACCATTTCTATATTTCTTGCCCCCATCCTATCCCATCCCCAATCCCAGACTCCCACCTAACTTCCTTCATCTGCCAAATATTGGCCAAATCCAATAAGCTCTGGCTTTTCTGTGTAATTTGCTTTCTTTAAATCCATGAGATCTTTCTATCAATCATTTGTTTCTCCTTCTGCTTCTTCTATGTGACACTTTCACAAGAAACCATGGAATATGATCAGGACTTTGAATTCAATGCCTGCACACCTCACATTTTCTGAACCTCCCATTTTAGTACACTTTGAAATTCAGGGAGTTTAAGTTACACATCTGATACACAGGACTGATATAAATCAAATCCCACAAACCTATGAATGGCATATGCAATTGTAAAATGCATTATATATAATGAAATTAGGCTGGCTTATGTATCAAGTAACTTGGATGATTCACAAGAAAATCAAAACTCCAAGATAAATAAATTCTCTATAGACACATATGGTGCAGAAAAACAATTCCCTGCCTTTTGTACGAGATGTGCAACTGAAAGATTTCCAACATCCTGCCTATACCTCTACAACTTTCATTACAAAGGCATTTTCCTCCAAATCTGACAAACTAATAAAGAATTAATGGCGTTTTAAAGTTTCTGGCATAAATAACTCTTTTTTTCCCAATAATCAACAATGAGAACAAGCTCTCCATTCACTGGAGGAAGAAAAAGTTACAATCCTCAGCAATTTATTTTATGAACATAGAATTGTGGCCTTGAAGGCGTTGTCACTCTGAAGGTCACGAGATAAATTTCTGACTCTGTAAAAGAATTCAAAATAATGAAAGGAAGCTAAAAGCATACAATTAACTCCAACACATGAACAGCACTCCCCGAAACACCACCCACTACAAAAAAACCACCTGCTCTATACAGACTTTTGTTGCACCCGCATGTGGAAAAATCTTTCAAGCATCCCATTGACACTGTAATATAGTTCCCTTCTAAAAGCAAAGCAGTCATGTTGCTTATATTTCACACTGCTCCAAGGCTACCTTAATATTTGAGTGTTTTCTGTTTTTTTTTTCTGTTTTATTAGACATTTATAGGCCGCCCTTTTCCCTGAGGGGACTCAGGGCGGCTTACAGTCAAAAAGGAAGGGAGTGTAGGACAATACAAAAAGAAATGTGCATAAAAGTAAATTAAATAGTAAAACTCAACATTCACTCAACATTCGGGAGGGGCAAAAGTAAACTTATC
The DNA here is from genome assembly GCF_009769535.1 of Thamnophis elegans. Classification (NCBI taxonomy): domain Eukaryota; kingdom Metazoa; phylum Chordata; class Lepidosauria; order Squamata; family Natricidae; genus Thamnophis; species Thamnophis elegans. Next base: position 90,607,801 of record NC_045544.1, on the reverse strand, counting down.
CCCAGGCCTGACGGGCTAGCCAGTTCTTGAGGGCTGTGCGGAAGGCCTGGACGGTGGTGAGGGTACGAATCTCCACGGGGAGATTGTTCCATAGTGTCGGAGCCGCAACAGAGAAGGCTCTCCTCCAAGTAGTCGCCAGTCGGCACTGACTGGCAGATGGAATACGGAGGAGGCCAACTCTATGCGATCTGATGGGACGCAGGGAGGTAATTGGCAGAAGGCGGTCTCTCAAATAGCCAGATCCACTACCATGGAGCACTTTATAGGTGGTAAATAGAACCTTGAAGTGCACCCGGAGATCGACAGGTAGCCAGTGCAGCTCACGGAGGATCGGTGTTATGTGGGCGAACCGTGGTGCGCCCACAATCACTCGCGCGGCCGCATTCTGGACTAGCTGAAGTCTCCGGATGCTCTTCAAGGGCAGCCCCATGTAGAGCACATTACAGTATTCCAGCCTGGAGATCACAAGGGCTCGAGTGACTGTTGTGAGGGCCTCCCGATTCAGGGCAAATGCCCCCCTGGTCACAGCTGAGAGATGGTGGTCAAAAGTCAGCTGTGGGTCCAGAAGGACTCCCAAGTTGCGGGCCCTTTCTGAGGGGTGTAAGTTTTGAAAACACAACAGCCACTCGGTCTTGTCTGGGTTGAGTATCAGCTTGTTTGCTCTCATCCAGTCTTTAACGGCTTCTAGACCCCGGTTCATCACGTCCACCGCTTCATTGAGTTGGCACGGGGCGGACAGATACAACTGTGTATCGTCCGCATATTGGTGGTATTTTATCCCGTGCCTTCGGATGATCTCGCCCAGCGGTTTCATGTAAATGTTAAATAGTAGGGGGGATAGGACCGACCCCTGCGGCACCCCATAAGTTAGGGGCCTCAGGGATGATCTCTGCCCCCCCACCAACACCGACTGCGACCTGTCCGAGAGATAGGAGGAGAACCACTGCAAAACAGTGCCACCCACCCCTATCTCCCGCAGTCGTCGCAGAAGGATACCATGGTCGATGGTATCGAAAGCCGCTGAGAGGTCCAGGAGAACTAGGATGGAAGCATGGCCTCCATCCCTAGCTCTCCAGAGATCATCGGTCAATGCGACCAAAGCGGTTTCTGTGCTGTAACCGGGTCTGAAGCCAGACTGGAAGGGGTCAAGATAGTTAGCTTCCTCCAAGGTGCGCTGAAGCTGGAGAGCCACCACCTTCTCAACAACCTTCCCTACAAAGGGGAGGTTGGAGACTGGACGATAGTTATTAAGAACAGCTGGATCCAAGGATGGTTTCTTCAGGAGGGGTCTTACCACCGCTGTCTTGAGCGCGGTGGGAAAGTACCCCTCCCGAAGAGAGGCGGTAACAACCGCCTGGATCCAGCCTCGTGTCACCTCACTGCTGTTGGCAACCAGCCAGGAGGGACACGGGTCCAGTATGCAGGTGGAGGCACTCACAGCTCGCATAGCCTTGTCCACATCCCCAGAGGCAACTTCCTGAAACTCAACCCAGAGATGGTTTGCCAAGTCTTCTCCTTGTGTCTCGGCTGGATCTACTGGGGTGGATCCAGGTCCGCTCGAAACCGGGCAACTTTGTCCGCCAAGAACTGGACATACTCCTCAGCCTTACCCTGTAGGGAGTCCCCCGTCTCCCTCCTATTTAGGAGGGAGCGGGTTATCCTAAACAGGGTGGCTGGGCGAGACTCGGCGGACGCTACCAAGGAGGCAATATATGTTCTTTTTGCTGTTCTTAAAGTCCGAATATACTCCTTGGTGCATGCTGTTAAAAGTGCCCGTTTCGACTCGGACCTATCGGACCTCCACGAGTGTTCTAGGCGTCTCCTCCGGCGCTTTACCTCCCGGAGCTCCTCAGTAAACCAAGGAGGCCTCCGGGGGCCGCTGACCCGGAGGGGCCGTAGCGGCGCAATCCGGTCTAGAGACTCCGAAGCTGCCGAGTGCCAGGCAGCGACGAGGGTCTCCGCCGAACTGTGGGCGAGGGTATCAGGAATAACCCCAAGCTCCGTCTGGAACCTGACAAGATCCATCAGTCGCTTGGGGCGGAACCAGCTGATCGGTTCCTCCTCCCTACGGTGGGGGTTTGGCCTCCGGAAGTCTAGCCTCAGTAGGTAGTGGTCTGACCACGACAGGGGTATGGTCTCATTACCCCTCAGACCAAGATCGTAACTCCACTGCTCCGAGAGGAATACGAGGTCGAGCGTGTGACCCGCTGAGTGAGTTGGGCCTCGGATTACTTGAGTCAAGCCCATGGCTGTCATGGAAGCCATGAACTCCTGCGCTCCATCAGAGTGTTCACCGAGCGAAGGCAAGTTGAAGTCCCCCAGAACTATAAGTCTAGGGAACTCAACTGCTAGCTCGGCTACTGACTCGAGGAGCGAGGGGAGGGCTGTTGCAACGCAGTTGGGAGGCAGGTACGTAAGCAGCAGACCCACTTGACCCTTGAGGTCCAGCTTCACCAGCAGGGACTCACACCCGACAAGCTCCGGAGCAGGGATCCTACGAGGTACTAAAGACTCCCGGACTACAATAGCCACACCGCCACCCCTTCCCTGGGCTCTCGGCTGGTGTAGCACCTGAAGTGGCACTTCTAGTATTTGAAGGAGCTTTCTGCACATGAAACCAGCATGGCTGCATAAAGAACTCTCTGACAAAATTGAAAGACAAAAAAGTTAAGTATAAAAAGTGGAAAGAGGGGAACATAACTAAGGCAGAATATCAGCAAATAGCCTGAGCCTGTAAAGATTAAGTAAGGAAAGCTAAGGCTCACAATGAAGAAAGACTTGCCACAAAAGTAAAAAATAACAAAAAAAGTTTCTTCCAACATGTTAAAAACAAGAAAAAGGTTAAGGAAACAATTGGTCCATTGCTGGAAGAAAGTGGCAGGAAGGTGACAAGCAACAGGGAGAAAGCAGAACTATTTAATTCATTTTTTGCATCTGTCTTTACACAAAGGGATAAAACAGTCCAATCTATCAAAACAACACCACAAAAATCAGATTAGGAACATGAAATAGGGAAGAAAATGGTAAGTGAGCACCTGTCTACCCTAGATGAGTTCAAATCACCAGGACCGGACGGATTATACCCCAGGGTTCTGAAGGAACTGGCAGATGAGATCTCAGAACCACTGAACTATATCTTTCAGAGATCCTGTAGCACAGGGGAACTGCCAGAGGACTGGAAAAGAGCTGATGTGGTTCCCATCTTCAAAAAAGGGAAAAAAATAGATCCAGAAAACTATAGACCTATCAGCCTGACCTCAATACCAGGAAAGATTCTGAAAAAGATAATCAAGCAACGAATTAGCGAACATCTAGAAGTAAACAAAGTAATAGCCAAAAGCCAACATGGGTATGTCAAAAACAGATCATGCCAGACTAATCTTATTGCATTCTTTGACAAAGTGACAAAATTAGGGACCAGAGGAATGCTGTTGATATAGTTTACTTGGACTTCAGTAAGGCATTTGATAAGGTAGACCATAACCTACTACTAGATAAAGTAGAAGAATGTGGGTTGGACAGCATCATCATCAGGTGGATTCGTAACTGGCTGATCCACCACACTCAACGTGTAGTCCTCAATGGAACTGCATCTACATGGAGGGAAGTATGCAGTGAGGTACCCAAGGCTGTTTTAGGCCCAGTACTCTTCAACATCTTCATCAATGATTTAGATTAGGGAATAAATGGGGAACTCATCAAATTTGCAGATGACACCAAGCTGGCAGGAATAGCCAACACTCCAGAAGGCAGGCTTAAGATACAGAAGGATCTTGACAAATTTGAACATTGGGCACTATCTAATAAAATGAAATTCAAAGTTGAAAAGAGTAAGGTTCTACATTTAGGCAAGAAAAATGAAATGTACAGGTACAATATAGGTGGTACCTTGCTCAATCGTAGTAACTGTGAGAGGGATCTTGGAATCCTAGTGGACAACCCTTTAAATATGAGCCAGTAGTGTACAGCAGCTGCCAAAAAAGCCAACACAATTCTAGACTACAAAAACAGAGGGCTAGAATCAAGATCACATGAAGTGTTAATACCACTTTACTGCATTCAGTTTTGGTCGCCACAATGTAGAAAAGATGTGGAGACTCTAGAAAGAGTGCAGAGAAGAGCAATAAAGATGATTAGAGGACTGGAGACTAAAACTTATGAAGAATGGTTGCAGGAACTGGGTATGTCTAGTTTAATAGAAAGGACTAGGGGAGACATGATAGCAGTATTCCAATATCTCAGGGGTTGCCACGAAGAAGAGGAAGTCGAACTATTCTCCAAGGCACCTGACGGTAGAACAAGGAGCAATGGGTGGAAACTAATCTAGGAGAGAAGCAACTTAGAACTGAGGAGAAAGTTCCTGACAGTTAGAACAATTAATCAGTAGAACAGCTTGCCTCCAGAAGTTGTGAATGCCCCAACACTGGGTTTTTAAGAAGATGTTGGATAGCCATTTGTCTGGAACGATATAGGGTTTCCTTTCTAGGCAGGAGGTTGGACTAGAAGACCTCCAAGGTCCCTTCCAACTCTGCTATTGTATTGTATGTGCTGTACCGACATCTCTTCAATCTATTGCAAAAGCTGGTTGAAGTTGTAAGATATCATGAAGATATTATCCCAGAAAGGTGAACATCTCCTTCATGCTATAACTACCTCACCTAACCCAAAAGAAAAAGCAGCCAGTCATAAGTCAACTCATAAATGGGAGACTGCCACATTTCAGCCTGATCAAGCTTCTCATCTTCTATGGTGCTATCCCCATTCCTGGGACTAACAAATGACATCTACTTCCTTCACTTTCAACCTTAACTGCAAGGCTTGATTAGTGACAGCTGACTTTGTGATGTTACAGCAAATATTTCTATTGAGCAAACCTTCCTAGGAACCAGACAGAGGTGACTACCATGTGTTCCAGTAAGTGTTCTGAATTCTAATATCCATTCCCTGAACACAGTTCAGGACAGAGACATCTGGGCTGTTCTAGACCTTCCATATTATTCTTATGTTATATTACAATTTAATGCTCCCCATAGGCTTCTCATTTGAACTAGAGCCCAGTTTAAACTAGTGGTGCTTATGTTTAAAGTGGTCTGCTCACAACTTCACTGGTAACTACCAGCTCTTATTTCTCTCTACTATCTTATTTCATCTTACATTCTTTTGTACTCCATGGTACATTAACGAGGATTTAAAAATATCCTGAAATCAGCTATTCTGCCCTCCCCCCCCCCCACTTCTCTTCAACTTCGTGAAAGTATGATGGCCTTTACACGCAGTTGGAATAGTTCTTGTTTTGATGAATAAGATAGTTTTGGTAAATACAGGGCCTAGTTATGCCAGCTTACCCTCTTTAATCTTGACAGCTTCTATGTTCCTATTTTATTTTATTTTATTTTATTGTATCTATGGATGATATCTGCTTGACTGCATTGAAGGCCAATGTTTCAAATATGCATGCTTCTTAAACATGCATGTTTGCTGTGTTTAGCTTGTTTTCGTTTTTACAATTGGCTATTAATCTGTGAACTAATTTTCTTGGATAAAATTTTATAACTGCTGTGCTTTTTTATTTGTACTGAAACTTGATAAATATTCATAATAAACACATTATAACTTCAACAATATTATAAATAAATGGTGGTCCTCGACGTACGACTACAATTGATCCCAAAGTTCTGTTGCTAAGTGAGATATTTGTTAAGTGATTTTTTTCCATTTTATGACCTTTCTTGCCACCGTGAATTACTGCCTTTGTTAAATTAGTAACATAGTTGTTAAGTGAATCTGGCTTCCCCATTGACTTTGCTTCTTGTTTTTGCAAAAGTAGATCACGTGACCCTAGGAAACTGCAACCATCATAAATATGAACCAGTTGCCAAGCAGCTGAATTTTGATCAAGTGACTATAGGGATGCTGCAACAGTCGTAAATGTGAAAAACGGCCAAAAAGTCACTTTTTTTCAGTGCCGTTGTAACTTCAAATGGTTCGTAAATGAACTGTTGTAAGTTGAGGACTACCCATAGTAATGTCTTTTCCATATTGCTCGTATCATTATGAATGTTGTATTACACAAATTCGGTTAATAAGAATACCCTACCATTCTCTTGGCATGTTTCATAATGCAATTAAGATCCTTTTCTACTAACATGTTTAATGTAACAGGAGCCCTACTTTCCGTTCTGAAAAATACAGGAGGATTCATTGTTCTCTGACAAAAACAGAAAATTTATGAGCAAGTCTGAAAAGAAAAACACTTGGAACAGCCATCATAATTTAACACCAGCGATAGTTGCTATCACAAAGGCAGACTGTAAAAGTAGGTTACCTAATTTAATCAAATATTCATTTAAAAACAATTGTTAGAAACACAGGATATGAAGGAAGCTTTAGATGCTAGATATGGAGAAAGCTTCAATTTATTTGGACCACAGTCAAAGCGTAAGCAGCAAGATTGATTATGTTTCTCCTCTTCCAATCTCCTCCATTTTCCCTGCAGAAATGCCTTGAGGGGATCATTCTCAAGGCATCTGCTTGACTTTCCTTACAGAAGAGTGAAACCAGGAAAAGTTTTTCATTCTGTGTGTGTGTGTGTGTGTGTGTGTGTGTGTGTGTGTGTGTGTGTGTGTGAGAGAGAGAGAGAGAGAGAGAGAGAGAGAGAGAGAGAGAGAGAGAGAGAGAGAGAGAGACCGAGACCTTGTATGTTTTAAAGGTATCACTAAGTATGAAGGAGATGTTTATTATGACGTATCTGATAGTCATAGTCATGGCTCCAATTCCACAGTCAACACATTTTCTCTTATGGGCCTATTCATCGCATGGAAACAGACTAGTTCAGAAGCAAAACACTGCTGAACAAAAGACATCTAGAACCCCACTTGACCCCAGTGTAACATAGTGGTTAAGATGTCAAACTAAGAAGTAGGGAGACATAAGTTCTAATCTATCCTCATCCATGGACACTAAGAGGAAGGTTTGGGGCCACTATCTTAGCCTAAGGTCCCTCCCACAGCACTTGTGGGAAAAATTAGGAAGAGAGAGAGAGTTATGCACATATCCTTTGGCTCCTGAGGAAAAGATGGATTACACATGTAGTAAATAAGTAATAAAAAGGATAAAAGAAAGAGAGCAAAAAGAGCTACCTCCTTCTTCCACAGAATTTTGTGCATTCTTTAAAAAACCATAACAATTATAATTTCCCACTGCAGCTCTTTGAAACCATGTACGAGGTATACAAACCAAAGCAAAACTGTCTGAGGAAACTATGAGTGTCTTTTTCCTTGCAGGAAAAGGGGGTGGCGGGAGCAATGTGGCTGTTTTTCTTTTTTGATTTATATTCTGTTACCACAGCAAAACAGATCGTCATCCTGCTCACTTTTTAGGAAAGTTAGAATCACAGGATGAGAACTGGGTGCTGATATGTAAACAATGACAGAACATGGAGCGCATGACAAATTCCTCATTTTATGTCCAGGAAGGAAATGATAACTCTGGGAAAATCAATCCTGATTAGAGGCATGAACGAGGCCGGCAAGGAAAATGCCAATAAAATGGAATTCACAAGACAGATGAGTGAAATGTACAACTCGGAGCCACTTCAAAATACTAAGAGACGAACACGTTTGTGCAATTTTCTGATTGACAATTGTAATTCAGTGTAACAACCTTTTTTGGACTTTCTGAATTTTTGCATATCTGTGAATATTATTAAAATGAAATGAATGTTATCAGAGCTTACTCTAAATCCTACAGATAAAGAAAGTGAATTTGAGAGAATAAATAAATTCCAAACTTTTATCTTTGTTACATTCATTACGTAATGTGTCAATGTGGGGGAAAAAATTGTGTGTCCTTAGAGTCAGTAACTGGTTGTACTAACTTTGGCTGCAATAATTGCAACTGAGGCTTCCTTTTAATTAGTGATCAGTCTCTCACATTGCTATGTAGGAACCTTAGTCTATGACGAATTGATTTGCCTCAGCAATATTTGGGGTTTTCTAGCAGAAATGATATCAAACCAGAAATTGGAAGATGACCTTGCCCAGTGGTTTCATGTAAATGAAATAAAGGAGGAGAGGACAGAACAGAACAAAGTTTTATCTTAGTTACATTCAGCATCCAACCTAAACCAATCAACTGGAGCTAGGTCTAGAAAAAGGAAGAGAACCATTGTAAAACAGGACTCCCAATCCCCAACCCACACAGCTGGCTTTCCATGTTTGATCATATAGGAAGTCAATTAGACATTAAGGGACAGAGGAATGGATGCCCCACTACCTTCCCAGCTCTGCCACAGGTCATCTAAAAACATAATCAGAGTTGTCTCAGTGCTAAATCCCAGTCTGAAACCTGACTGAAATAGGTTTAGATATTGCATTTCCTCCAGGATTCTCCTCAGCTGCTCATAGGCCACTTTCTCAAAATCCTTCCCACAAAGGGGAGGTAAGAAACTAGTCAAAAGTTATTGAATATTGTTGGGTAGAAGGATGGACTCTTGAGGAGGGCGTGCACTATTGTCTCTTTCAAGGCCGAGGCACCAGCCCCTCTATCAAAGAAGCTGCCACAACAGCATGAACCCAACTGTGGGTTACCTCCCTGGCCACTTCCACAACCCAGGAAGAAACTAAATTCAGGAAATAAGTGGCTGAACTGGGAGCACAGAAACCCTATTTTTTCAGGAGTCACATTCAAAGTCACCACAGATGGTACCACGGGCACTTAAGACTGTTCTCCTCAGTCAGTCCAAATCTGAGTGATGTAAAATTATTCTTTTTATCCATTTTCTTCTAAATGTTTTTGAATTCTTGAGAGCACTATACAATGCTATTGCATGTCAGCTTCAGTCTGGTACTCTCCTGTACAATTGTTGATTCATGATACCCTCAATGATGGCAAGTTGTTGACATTCTGAAGATACAAAGGCTCTCCCTACCAACTAGTAATAGCACTTAGATTTATATACAGCCATCATGACAGCCATTGTTAAGAAGATTCGCTATTTTTTCAAATCATCTTCTTTCCAAGACTTTATCTCTGACTTTTGATTGGTGCAATCCCAGAGCTTTGAAATAGTTCTCCCAGACTGATGGGCACCAATTATTATATATACAAGCTTTACATTTTTTTTAAAGTAAGCCATGATCTACCTCTATAACTATGTGGCGAGAACTACTGTGTGACAAATGAAGGCAGAAATCTACATAGGGTAGGAGTAGCCAAATCAACCTTTGTTGTTTAATGAAGTGTTCATATAATTCACTTTAGCTGCCCTTTTAATTGAATGGACTGAAGCAAGAAAACTAATTTCTTTTTCATATTGCTATATCATGTGTTGGATTACTTTATTTGTAACATAAAGAAAACAAATACTAAACTGTAGTATTATTTATTAACTGCCTACCATATATATTAATAGGACCTATGTAAAGATCGTTTGCAAAGATATACAAAACTTCAAAAGATTCAAAAAATTTACTTCCTTCTTCTCAGACCTGTACAGTATATCATATTTTTCAAGAAAAATTCTGAAAATCCAAAAATATAATTTAGAATATTTTACAGGGATTATTAACACTGTTCTTTTCCCTCAAATGTGGACATTTCCACCTATTATATTAGATGGCCATATTCCTACCCCCATCCCCTTCTCTGATAAGACCCTGGGGTCAGTACAAAAGCAATATCAAAGAAACATCAAACCCAATAATCAATAACTACAAAATGTGCTGACAGCAGAATCTAATGCTTTTTTTAAAAAAAATTCTTAATTGCCAATAGACTACAGAGGCAATGGAAATAAACTATGCCTTGGGGCACAGTGTTCCATATATGAGACACTGCATAGAGACATCTCAGCTTTCTGCCTTCCTGACTAGCTTTATTAGGTCAGGGATGCAAATCGACCTCAAATAATTTTCAGAGTACATGGGAAATAACATGAGGAAGAAAAGGGTCTTTTCAGATGCAAAAGCCTTTTAAACTAAAAGATTCACAACTACACTTTGAACTGACCATTGGAAGAAATAACAGTTTTAGCATATAAAAACTGGAATTCAGTGTTAATACGACAACAATGCCTAGCATATGCTAGCAATCAAAGTATTGCATTTTATATCAACTGCCTTTGAGGGACAGTTCTGTATAAACCACATGAAAACCCTCCAACCAGATAACTAGAGAATGAATGGCTGGAACACTGGAGAAAAGTGCACCTCACACCATTTCTCCATTTCCTCAAACTCCAGAAGTAATGCTACCTCACATTCAGACATCCACTATTTTAAGAATGAAACCCCATCCAACAGAGGTGGCACGTTTAAAGCCAAGTCATCTCACCCATTTACTAGAGGCAGTTTCATCTTGCCAGGATTACCTTTCACTATCCTTTGCTCTACACAGTCTGTCATAGGCTGTCAGTGAGAAATTTGATAAGGCTGTGCATGCTTCAAAAATAATTTCAGGCATAAGATTAAAAAAAAGATTATTTTCATGTTTGCACAGAAGACTGAAAAAGACTAGATGTTTTAATGATAGCAGAGATGCTAAGCTTGGGTTAGGTTCAAAGCACCTCCTCAGAATCACTGAAAAGTGCACAGCTCTGCAGTTTATTATTTTTATTCTTTTTCCAAAACCAGATAAAAACAAGAGATCAAGCTGGAGAGTGCCAGCATCCTCTGCAATCCAAATCTACCAATAACTTCACCCAAAACTTTCACCCAGAAGATAAAATGACTTTTTATCTAAATGTTCCTAACAAAGATGTTTTTAGACAAAGCCTTCCTAAATTATACAGGCTTGCAATGAGTTATCAATACAGTTGTTATTGCACCAGTATATCCAACTGGACTTCAAAAAGGCACTGCCAACATCTCGTCACGACTCTGCAGAATCTGCATGAAGTATTAGGGCCCATGATACTTTGCACAAGCCCATTCTATTGACTCCAAAGTTGTGAATGCCCCAGCACTGGAAGTCTTTAAGAAGATGTTGGATAGCCATTTGTCTAAAACGGTATAGGGTTTCCTGCCTAGGCAGGAGGTTGGACTAGAAGACCTCCAAGGTCCCTTCCAACTCTGCTATTGTATTGTATTGTATTGTATTGCATTGTATTGTATTGTGTTCTGGACCAGAACAGATTATGGATTCCTCCTGAGTCATATTGGAATCCTGTATAAAATTGCAAGTAACAGTAATAAGCCAAGTCCTGTCCCCCACCACAAGACAGTTTCAATTAGAAGGGTTCCACCAGAAGTTGCCTTAAGTGCAATAATGACATACAAGTAACAGCATTCTTACTATTCTGGCAAGAGCAGGCACATATGATGCAATACCTCTCCAAAGCAGAGTGGCTGGCATGCTGCAACACAAATCTGAGATAATAGCAAGAACTTGCAAGAACAGGTTTCCTGGCAGGGAAAACAGAATCAGGCAGTTGCTTCCTTGCCAGAGACAGGATGTGAGCTTGACACCACTACTGCGTGCCTTACGCTGCTACTATTGCTAGAACCCAGGTAAGGAAGCTGCTACTGTATTTTCAAGGTTTACATTCAATTGCAATGTTCCGTGGTGATTCCACTGAAGAAAACAAATTACTATGAAAAGAACAGAAAATACATGGTTCATTTGCAAAATTATTCATTTAGAGATCTTACAGAGATAGGGAAGGAATTCTGTTGTGTGTCCTATTATAAAGACAGAAAAAACAAGGCATTTATAGGAAAATATAAGCAGAACCCAAGCATATATTCTCACTTAACTCTTAAGTTATTCTGTTAATTTATATTCATAAATATAAAGGCATTCACCCACATGGCTTATACTTTGACATGTCTTAATTATACAATTTAAATTCTTTTTACTGATTGCAAAGAACTAAAAGCATTATTTATAAATAATGTATAGTTCAATCCTTTGTGTCTGTTCAGGACAGCATGCAATAGTACAAGATGAATGTGGATCACCATCATTTCTACCAGATAGAAACATGGAGAGACTTCAGACACAATAGAATACCACAGTAGGATCTGTACTGCCATCTATGAAGAGTTGACTTGCTACAAACCATGATTTTCAAACCTGAGTTTGAATCTGCAAATCCAGATTAGGCCTAATTAAGATATTAAGTAGACCTATTAAGTGCTAACCTATGTTTAAAAGTTAACAAGAAAAGGAAAACTGTAACAGACAAGAGAGCAAATACATTATTAAGGCAAAATTCTGAATTGCAAATAATGATGTCTGGGAGACATCTCTTCAACAAGAAAATATTTGTGCAGCAAAGAAAAGTGAAGCATCTTTGCAACAGATACCTTGTGACTTCGTGCTGCAGGAGGGCAACGCTGGGTACATAAAACATGACCCCAAAGAATAGCAAAGATTGGCTGGCAAATTTGTCCAGCTGCTTTTTCAAAGGTTTCTCCAGTTCTACCCATCGCACTTGCTGGCTCTTGTTGTGAAACCAAAGGCCAAAATAGTGTGTCTAGAGAAAGAGAAAAGTTTAAAAACAAACAAAAAAGTTATTATTTGGTCTTTGCAAACAATAAATGTTTCTCTTTTTTTCCCTTTTCCCTTACATGCTTCCTAACTGTTATTATGCAAATTGGAGAATGAATTCACAGGTCATTCTGGAGTACCTCCGTGATGGTGTTTCACAAGGCATTTGACCTTTGCAAGTGATTTAACACATCTGGGATCATAAAATAAGCTCTTCAAAATTACTTTATTATTTTTTAATTTATTAATCGCTATATCCACCCATCTCAAGCAAGTGACTCTGCGTTGTGAACAACTATGAAACAATTAAAAACACTTACATTATAATGCACATTCAATAAATATGTTGCAGCCATGGAAAAATGTCATAGATGTCAATATAGGAATCATTGTAATTACAGATATTATATTATATAGGAATTATGGAAGAGATGCAGCTGAAATCTCCTAATCCAGAAGCCATCCCAAGAGAAAATTTTGGTGGTCCGCAGAAAAATTATTTGCATTTTTTATACTGCACTAAATCAGAGGTCTTCAAAATACGGCCCCTGGGACGGATACCTACAATTAGCGTTTGTGCTACTGCAGAGAGTCTCCCACTTTGGGGTCTTTTTGTGTGGGTTGGAGGGGGATAGAAATTCCGACCTGGGGTCTGCTTCATCCTCCTGGTGTGGGGCTTTGGGTTAAGGCTGGAGGGAAGTGCCACTGGTGGCGAAGAACCGGAGGGCTTTGTTCCAGTGATACTGCATCATGGCCTGGAACTGGTTGACCATCTCAGCCCGCTGAATCTCCAGGCGTCAGTACTTGGCCTTGCACTCCCATAGTTCTTCCCTCTGCTTGGAAAGCCTATGCTCGTAGTCCTCAGTGAGGTGCTTCTGCTGAGCCTCCTCCTTGGTCAGAACCAATTTGAACTGAGACAGCTGTTTTGCCAACTCTTTCTCATAGTGGCTGCTTAGCTCCAACAACTGGTTCCTGTTGGGGCACTAAGGAACCCGGGTGGGCAGTCAAGGAGTGGCCGGGATGGGAGGGGCAAATAGAGGCTGGTAAGGCGCCCCTTGATGTGACATCGAGTTGGCCATGCCCACCCGTATGACCACCTAGCCATATGCACTCAGTCGGTCATTAGGCAGATCATATTAGCGGAATTTAAAATTATGCATTTAGTGCTTCCTGAGGTCCAAAAGCTTGGTGATCCCTGCCATAAAGGGCAGTCTGACATTTTGAAATACGTCGTCATCCAAGCATCCCAAAGATTTGTTTTAAGATATTCAAACCATAGTTTTATATATTTAAATAAACCTTTATGTAAACACTTCAGCTCCTAAATAGCCATTTAAATGCAAATCGTCAGCAGTAAAATACAGAATGACCAACTTCAATCCTTGGCATTGCCAATTAAAAGGTTTAGGCAGCAAATAATGGGGAAGATCTGTAGATGTAACCTTGGCCATATTCAACACACCTTCCTTCTTCTGTCTTTACATTGCCTGTTTTCACATTGTCGCTTTCTAGCTTAATGTGATTTTTAGGTCTTACCAATATCAACAATCATAAAATCCGATCAGCAAAATTAGCAGGATGTAAAGCTGGATTCAGGATTGGAGTTAAAAGCTGAGTCTTTTTCCAGTGAATACAGTTTTTATTTTATTTAAGACAATAATTTAGCCTTAAGTGGCATGTAGGAACTGCAACTGAAATATTTAAAGTCCCAGGAAGGAGGAAAAGATCAAGGAGTAAAAAAAAAAAAAACCTATTTGTAATTTATATTAAAAAGTTCAACTAATTAAAGTAACCTGTTCAATGTCTTAACTAAAAGAGGTTAAAGAAAAACAGGATTTTGAGGACTCTTGAGAAAAATCATTAAATTTTCAATTCCTTGGCTGAAAATGTCTGTTTAGGATATAAATAAAAATTCATCATGAAATAATTGGTGGAACTCATTTTTTTGCCAGATATGAAATATAACAGAAATCGGCTATATTCTAAATATTCTTAGACCTTTTTTAATTTAAATCTTCTGGTGTTTCATTTCCTTCTCAACACCAAATGGCACAGATCTCAGTAAAAATATGGTTCCAGAATTATTTGTGGGGGGATAAGTGAAAACAAGCATAGCAATAAATGTTATTACATCTATCAACCAGAATCCAAGTTTCCTGTATCAGCTATGATAAAAGGCTGCCAATTATCCAAAATGACATGTGGTTAAAACTTAGATCAGTTGGAAGAAAGCTAGAGCTGCAGAGTAATTCAGAACAGCTTTTAAACAGCAGCAGGTTTTGGTAGCTTTTTTTTTTTAAAGTACTACAATGTAGTAATACAAAAGTCATCAGAAGAGATTCCAAAAGCAAACTAACAAAAACAAAATATATCATTTGAAGCTTCTCCAGCGTTCCAAGAAAAAATGAATGAGTATAAATTCATGGTGCCTGGGAAGCAATGGCGATTGTAAAGAAAGCTGCTTCTTGTGTACCTTCAAACATTTTTGTGATGACTACACTAAGTTGTGGCAGAGAATTTAGCCTGGAATGGAATGCAGGAATGCCGTGTAGTTCGTTCTATATTAACACATATCTTTAACCCATATCTTAACTGGATAATGAATTATCAGATTGCAACTGCAAAAGCATAGAGATAAAATGAGTTCCACGAGCTGCATGCCAGCTATTTTATCATGCTTTTAGTCATCATTCCTAGCTTATTATATATAATTTTGATTTTTCCTTTTGCCTTGCTCATTTTTTAAAAAACAAAAAACAAAAACCAGAATTATACATAACAGTGTTGACCAACTATTAATTGGATTAGCAAGAAGTCTATGACTTGATATTAGGTGATGTCAAAATTCTACCCTTCCAAAAGCAGTATAGGCAGCAATCAAATGTCCAGCTATACTCCCAACACAAATATACAGGGTGAAAGATGGAGAAACATAAGGCCCTCCTTGTCTTAGTTGTCCCATAAGAACATTGATGTTTATTTCCATTATCTTCCTAATGAAAGAATTTAAATAACTGAAGTCTCATTCATTATACTTTGGCATCATCTGTAAAGAGAACAGAGCCTCATGCAGGGTTATTGTCCAGCAAAGAAGAAACTTATGTAGTACCGCAGCCCTGTTGATGGTGTACAATCTCCAAAGCAACTTTTTAGAAACTTGTCATCAGCCACTCCTCTCTGGTTAAAACACAAGATCAAAACATTATATAGTATTCTTAGCTCTTTCATATCATTGAAACTTTTTGCCCCAACTCTGTGGAATGAAGCACAGTGCCACTCCCACCTGCAGAGCTGGGTTTTCTTGGCTTGAGATGGGAACGGTATTTGCTGGTGTCTACAGCAAATTGCCTTTGCATGATTTTTGTCTTCTCTATATGTACCTAAACATACAAATTTTGGAGTCAGATGAATCTGTATGTTCTCTTTCTTTGTCATTAAGTGGGTGAGACTGAACAATGATTTTCTGCTTGGACTTAATCATGAGCTGGATTAGGGGTAATAAAATGAAAGGGGATTTTGAAAAGAGGCAGGCTGCGTGAAACTGATCAGTTTTTGTCCAGCAATCTTGTGTTTCATTGAAATTGTACCACTGTTATTCATCAGTTCAAATTTCAAATGCTGGTTTATAGGTCTGTAGCTGAAGTAAAGAGGCACCAAGAGGCCCCACTCTTCCCTTTAGAGCAGTGGGTCTCAACCTTCCTAATGCCGCGACCCTTTAATACAGTTCCTCATGTTGTGGTGACACCCCCAACCATAAAATTGTTTTATGCTTTCTGTATTTTTTCAAAAATATGTGTTTTCCGATGGTCTTAGGCGACCCCTGTGAAAGGGTTGTTCGACCTCCAAAGGGGTCCCGATCCACAGGTTGAGAACCACTGCTTTAGAGGAAACAGTTATTCTGCTTTAGATTCTTGTGGCAATAAAGTCAGACTTATAATAGCATTGAATTGAGATTCATGTTGAAATTCAAGTGAGAATTAGTTGATTTTTGAAACATACTGCTAGAATCACTCTTACATCTCATCGACTGTTTAATGAAACAGAAGAAAAAAACGGACTTTTAAGATACTTCTTCCAGCAAAACTGACATATATTTCATAGGACGAGCCACCCCCATTAATAAAAGTGGTTTGATGTCATGTGTGAATGTGGTTGTTATCCACTTTGTCTACATATAAGCAAAAACAGCCTTTTGCTTATAGACAAACCCCCCCCCCCCCATGTTCCCTTGCATATTAGTTAAGAGTTTCATCCTGACAGGAAATAACATTCAATCACAATCCAAATTGTAGGTAATAGACTGCCCTGATGTTTGGGCAAGCAAGGTACATTTGCCAAAGTTCCATTCAGCGATAAGATCGGACCAATTCCAAAAACAACATGATTGTAATAAACACATTCCAAATGACAAACAGCCAGAGCTAAAAATACACCGAGTGGCAAGTTACATATGGTCTTTTCTTGGGTTACCCTCACCTCTGGTAATTCCAGCTTCTGACCCACGGCCTCCAAGCATTCTTGCCCAGTGCTCTCCACAGACAATGTGCACTCAATCAGGTTGTTCTCCAACAGTTGAATCCGGGTCATGAAACTGTTCTTGCTCCGGACATTATAGCGTCGAGTCCTTCGTAATTTCAGCCCAAAAGGCATGTCTGCTAGGCTAAAGCAGCTAGCCCGCTTCTTCTCACACCTTGGATCTTCTTAGTAAGGAAGGTTTGAACGTTGTTCCTCTATTTCCAGAAATTCTCCTCCAGGTTTGCAAAAGGTTGCCCATGCCAAAGGTGGATACCACAGCAATATCCTGAAAAACAGCAATGCAATGTGTGGTTAATTGTCATGGATTTGGCTGGGAAATAGTTTTTCCCTTGGGGCAGTAACAGCTGTTGCCTCTCAAGATAGTTCAGACCATTGGCCAAACCCACAAATTTTCTTTGAAGAAACACTGTACTACATGTTTTCTTTGAACTCCCTGTCTACTACTAATGATTTCCTTCTTCAGTTCTGGACTTGAAAAAAGAAGCATACCACTAAGGCAGAAAGACAGAAATTGAAAACAGGATTAGAAAGATCAGCAGACTATCTGTATCAATTGTGATTTGCAAACAGAATTCCGTCTTGGGGATGCAAATATTTTCATAACCAGACTTAATGCTCCGTGGCCTTTTTCACTGGAAGTTAACTCAAGTTAGTACACTGTGAAGTAGAGAACATGATACTAAAAGTAGCCTTAACCATAATTAGCCCAGGTCCACATCTATAATAACTTTAAATTATTAATAATGCTGATAAAAAAGCAGGAATTAACTGTAAAACATTTCCCAGGAGGTCTCCTTGGAAGCATTGAGTTGTGGAAAGCCAAACTGTTTTATCAAACAGAAATTATGATAAATCAATTTTTTAAAAATAATTTAGTTATAACACAATAATTGTGGTAGGATGAGGCTGGAATCAACTAAAATGGTATGTGGATGTAAGGGAATGCTATCATGGAGTGTCATGAGTTTTCATAGAGATTTTATAGATTTTTTAAAAAATTCTGATTATTTGGGGGTGATTGATGTTTTGAGAGCTGTCCAGGGTTGTTGTTACAATATGTGTGGCTATGTAAGTATTTTTGAATCAATCCATGAATCAAATAACACAGAGTTACCACAGATCAGCCCCAAGCAATCTCATTTGCTTATTGAAATTAATGTTGCCATTTAGTTAAATCGTGGGGAAGACAAAAACAAGCTGCTCTTGTAAATTTCCTAGTCCAAATAATACCTTCAAAGTAGTTTCAAAAGTCTGGGAAGCTATTTTTGTTAAAAATCTGCACACTCAAAAACTAAGCAAAATGAAAAACAATTCTAAGACTAGTAAGTCTAACACAACATGTTTCTACCCACTCCCCATTACTACACTAAGCCATGTTTAGGTTCCCAATGGTAGTAGGCACTCTTGCCTCTCCAGTTGGAGTATCCTGCTGTCAAAGCTTCCAATAATGCCCTAGCATCAGACCAGCAGCTAAGAAAATAAGTCAAATACATTTTCCCCCTTTTATTGCCAGAGCTGTTGTATTTCCAACTTACGGGAAAGAAACGAGTCTTCTAAATTTTCCCCACAGTTGGAACTACAGCAGAGAGGAATCCAATTTTGTTTAGATGGAGAGATCCAACTGGGTAGAGAATGAAGTCTCACATATATTCACATGGAGGTCTGAAGGGACATGCACTCACATTACTTTGAGACTATGTCTCTTTTTGTGATCAAGGATCCTAATGAAAAAGATCTCAAGTTCTACATGGAGGACTTTACAAATATTCAATATTAGAAATTTAACTCCCCTTCAGATCTCCACCTGATTATATGGAATGGAAGGACAAAGCCACGAGCACGGTCCATTCTTTTCTCAGTTTGAACCCTCAAACATTCAACTACAACAAGGTTTCTGAACAAGTTTTCAGTTCCTTCTTCATCATGTTTGCCCCTTTGTCTTATTCTCCTAATGTCAAAGCCCTGATATCAGGAGAGAAAAACTACAGGTCTGTAGAATGATTTTTTACAACCCCCGCAGTTGGATAGAATCCTAGTAACAACTAACCAATCAAGCAATAAGGTCTGGGATTTAATTCCATAAAACTAAGGGCATCAGCTTGGATAAGGCTATAGTAAGAAACCTAATCCATTCTGTTTTTAGAAATGAAAAAGTAGGAAGAATGGAAGGAAACTAGACAAAGATTATTAAGGGCAGGATTGGGTTGTGTCTAAGTTTTTCTTTTGCAAATTGAACATCAAAAACTATTTAGCAATGTTATTTTCCTTATTGTTTTACTTAAATAGATTTCCTTTCATCAGAACAGGCACTCCCTTAGACTCATTTAATTTCAGACTAGTGTGCTATGAATAAAAATACATATTCTTTTATACAGTATTTCAAGGCTTGCAGAAACAAGAAGACAACAAATGAAAGAACTTGCATATAAAAATTATGGGGACAAATTATGGATGAATGCTACTCAGGTATAATTCAAGGGGATAGTTATGCTCTATAAAAGCCTTACATGATATATAGCCTTGTTATTTGAAGGACTGCCTATCTCTGTGATGGCAAACTTATGGAACGTGTGCCAGTGGTGGCACACAGAGCCCTCTCTGTGAGCACGTGTGCTGTCGCCAGCTGTTCTTTTGATTTCCGGCACGCACATGCACAACTGGTTTTCGCGGGCACCAGAGCACCAGAAAACGCCCCCCCCCAAAAACAAACAAAAAAACCCAGGCTGTTTTGGGGGCTGTTTTCCAGGGCATTTTTTGTGTTGTTTTCAGGCTGGTTTTTGGGGCTGTTTTTTTTTAAAGGCCAAAAACGGCCTGAAAATGACTCAAAAATGTCCTGAAAACAGGCATGTGCATGCCGGCCAGCTAGTCTTTGGGTTTTCGGTGCTCCGGCACACGTGGCGGACCAGCTGGCCAGCTCGTGCATGCAGACTGGCCAGCTTGTTTCTAATTTGCGGCACTGCAGTATGTCCATGCACATTCCAGTTTGGGCACTCGGTACTGAAAAGGTTCGCCACCACTGACCTATCTCTTGTGGTATCACTATGATCCAACAGGGTTGCAAATTCCTTCCTTCAATGTAACAGTGTCATTATCAGATTGAAGAAGCATGTCTACTCTATCAGGTAACTGACTTCTGAGTTACCCTCAAGAACTGGGAGGCTCCCACCCTAGAGCCATTCCAGAGAGCCTTAAAGACCTGGCTCTTTTCCCAGGCTTTAAGCAAGGTAGTTGGAATTCCTTGAAGGGTATATCTTAGTTGCTGTTGGCCAGATTTGTCATATTGTTGATTTTTTAAAAAATTAGGATTGTATACTGTCATTTGTTTTTATTCAAGAGCCACACAGAGGTGGCGGTGTCTAAATCAAATCATCATCAATAATAGTATCGAAATGCACGTATTATGACTCCAGAAAGAGGAGGTATCAAGATAGGATTGATAGGATTGCACTTCTCTATGTGTGACTGATGTGTGATATGTGTGACAACTTGGAAGTCATCTTTGAGTCACAATTCTGGTTCAAAGAGCAGCTGGCAGCTGTAACCCAAAAAACCTTTACACAGATACACCTAATTGTACCACTTGAAACCATTCCTAATCTGGGAGGCCATTCAGACAGTTACTTACACCATAGTTACCACATGCAAGGATTACTGTGGTATGCTTCACATGGAACAGTTTTGAAGACCACTTAGAAGCTACAGCTAGTTCAGAATTCAGTGGTGCGGGCAGTGTTGGCCATGCTTCATTAATACCTTTATGACCATGCTTATTCACAAGTTACACTGGCTTCTGGCTACAATTCATGGTGTTGGTTATTCACCTCCAAAACCCTTTTTGGTAGAGGCCTGGCTATTTGTGGGCCCTCCTTCTCTAATTGCCTTTGCCCATCCAGTACTATCAGGCAGAGTGAGCATCACTTAAGCATTATCATCTTATGGGGCATAGAAAGCATGTCTTTTCTATCGGGACGCCTGTCCTCTGGAATGATGTCTGTTCCTATCCTCAAGATTTAAATGACACACACACACAAAACATTAAAGAAACTATTAAAGTCCTGGTTATTCTCCCTTCTCCCATAAGAAGATTGAATAAATTATGTAAATAATTTATAAATATTCTATACATTTATAAATACCATAATTAGACTCTTTCCCTAGATGCATATTTATGAGAATAAATATTCAAACCAGTTTCTGATTATATAAAAAGATTATGATTTTCTCAAGTTGAGCAAAAATTTTTGGCAATAATATAGACATGTCTTTTTTGGGTAGAAATACTGAGTGAGACAGTATGAAGTTGATGGAGGATGGAAGTTGCTTCCTAGTTGAATCTACAGCCTTTATATAATCTGGTGCTCTCCCATACAAGTGTCAACCAAATATGACTAACTTTAGTTTTTTTTAAAAAATCATGTAAGGTCAGTAGGTACTGTATAAAAATTGCATAATAACTGTCACATTCATGTAGTTTTTTTTCCCCTGAGACAGCACAAGACTCAGGATGCCAGAAATGGAGTTGAAAGCAAGGTTACATATTCATAAGACCTTTGGTCCACCAATCAGACTCCATATCAGTTCTACTCCAAAGTCAAGCAAACTCTTGACCCCACATATCTTCAAAAAGGACAGAATTGGATAAAAACTATATCGGAATATATCTATAATTCTTGGAAACCCAGCACATTTGCAAATGAAGAACATATAAAACCATCTCCACAAGTGGTCGAATTTACTATTTTTCAGTCTTTCTGGTTAAGCCAGACAGGAAACATGACTAGATGAGCTAATTCTACTTTACTGAAAAGCTACATTAACATTAATCTTGCAAGTCTGAAGGCACAAATTTCCTACTGCCACTTTTAACTTTATCTGAATTATTAGGGTGGGTCCTTCCTAAGTTTCTTTCTTCGACCATTAAACCATTAGGTGTTCCCTGCCTCTCTTGTCTGATCTTTTTGTAGGCAATATCTCTTCCCCACACCACCCAAGATCATCCCCAGATTTCATTATAAATGAGAAGCACATTTTTTGGGGGGGGGGGGGATGAATGTGGAATCATAACTAGGATGTGAACATTTCACTACTGTCATGCCTAGTCCATAGAGTCCATAGAGTCCAAAGCACATTGCTGACTGAGATGCTTCCTGAGTGTCATTTGGGCAGGAAAAAAAAATTAAACAGTACAAGTAAATTGAAATAAATTAGGATTTTTCTATGCATAAATTATTATTATTTTTGCATTCACATGCATAAATGTAACAAAGTGTAAAGGGATTTTTTTAAAGAAACAAACAATACACTTCTCTTTCAAAAAGCTTTGCCCAAAAGCTTCATACATCTGTTTACAATGAGAGGGAATATTAAAAATGGCATGAGAAAAATAATTAAAAGCTGTGTTTATAAGAATGGAATTCTTTGTTGCAGAATCCAATGCATGTTTTCTCTTTACCATGTCCCACTGTGAACAGCCACTCCTTGTGTAGGCTTACATAACCCTCTTTGTTAACAATATGCTTGGTTGGCCTAGAACATTCACGATAGTTTATGAGTGGGCTTCCAGAAGAGAGGCAGAATATTCCATCTCTCCTTTGCTAGCTCAAACAAAAAGAAGGCACTTTGTTCCCCTACCCATCCCAAGCAAGCTACTTGATTCCTCTAGTTTTTCCCTAATATTGGACTCAGGTTTTTTGACTGTAGTCATTGTCAGCACTATTTTGACCAGAGTTTGTAGCATTTGGTTTTCCAGAAATGAAGCTACAACATACAAAATTCTTCATTACTGCCTTAGCTAGGACTGACAGAAGATGGGCAGATTCCACATTGGTGGTCAAAGCACAGATCATTCTATCCCTTATATGCATGTTGTATATCCTGCATATTCAACAGAGAAACCAAGGAGGAAGGGATTGCTCTGATCTCTTGATAGCTGCCGCCTTTTTAGCCTATAAAATATTTTACTAGTCTGAATTTTACTAATGTGAGGAACTGGCCAAAATGTGGATGGTATGCTCTATCTGTTGACCATGAAACTGTTTTTCTACCATGTTTTCCCAAAAATAAGACAGGATCTTATTTTCTTTTGGACCCCAAAATAAGCACTAGGCCTTATTTTCGGGGAGGTCTTATTTTTGAAGTGCAGGAGGTGGCGAGCGTGGTCACCTCATGGCTGCTGCTGTGTTGCAATATTTTCGGGAAAAGCATGCACTCAAAAGCCCAATTGGGTTTATTATCTGGGGAGGTCTTATTTCCAGGGAAACAGGGTAGTTAGTTAGTAATATGCTGCTATGAATTCTTAGAGGCAAATTTTCAAGGAACTTTACCTGAATGATTCTCTTCCCAGTTTCAGGTATAACAAAACTTAAAAAATTCAAAACTCTAATGTGTTTTGAGAAGCCAAGATCATAACTCAGTTTAATTCTTCGAATTCTCTACAATCCTGGCTGGTATGCTTCCCCAAACACATGTCATAACATTTGTGAGAATATGCCCTAGTTAATGTTAGTGACTTGATATGTTCTTTGACTGATGATTGGAACAAATATTCCTGAGTGACCTAATCATCCGGCACGTCTTATCTATCTGGAAAAGCCTAGGCAAAGTAGATTTCTCTGTGGAAGGGCGGCTGAAGTCAGAGGACAAAACTTAAAATGACACAATAAAATATAAAATAATATCAGGTACACATTACGTCTGACACCATGTAGAATGCCAGATCAGCTGGCATTTCTTCAACATAAACCAATTGTTCACTCTTGATCTAGATGATGAATTAACCAGAGCTATGATTAAAGAAGTTAGTTGATTAGTTCATAACTGAGAGCAGACATTTTTAAACCTTATCAGAGAAGAAGAGGGAAGGCCAATGCCTTAGACCAGTGGTCTCCAACCTTGTCAACTTTAAGACCTGTGGACTTCAACTCCCAGAGTTCCTCAGCCAGCTTTGCTGGCTGAGGAACTCTGGGAGTTGAAGTCCACAGGTCTTAAAGTTGACAAGGTTGGAGACCACTGCCTTAGACAATGTAGTGCATGTAGAAAAAGACCACTAGGACTTGCAGCAATAAACTGCTAAATTTTAGGTGTCTGGTTTGTTTAAATAAATTTGTGATTTAGCCTAAGAAATAGTGACTGTCCCAATGATAACTTCACATGTATTCTAATCACCATCTCACAGTGCTTTTCACTAAAGTTAATACAATTTCCTGCAGGAAGATTGTAGTTTTCATTAGGACCTTTGAATGTCCTGTTTCCACTGTTCAGGTACAAGCAAGACCTAAGAGTATCCTCTGATAACTACTATCAGTTTCCTTATGGGTAAATTGAAGTCAGCTTTACATTAAATGCCTCTTCTCTTATAGTTGAAGATTTCACTAACAGCTTCTGGAATTCTTCCAGCATTCCATATATTATAGAACTACAGCACACCTATCAGAACTATGCAATTCTGGGCTGGGCATGGATAAGGGGATAATTAGCTCAACTTGCTTGATGAGGTACAAGCCTGCACTTTTAGAAGAGGACATTAAAGAATGCCAAATACCAAAGACAGGTTTCATCTGGAAAGATTTACCTATTTACCTCCTGCAATATCTACTATTGCTCTGAGTACAAAAAACAGGTTTTGAAACAGAAGCCAACTTTTTTACAAACTAGTTAGAAACAAGAAAACTATTTTAGTTTTGTCGGTTAATTAAAATATATGTACAACATAGGGGTTTCATGTTAATTAGAAATGGAAGATTCTGCATTTTTAATTTTTTAATCAATTAGATCATTTAACACATGCACCAAAATATGTAAGAGATTTCCTATGTTTTTCTATTAATGAATACAGTGCACACATTTTTAACAAGTGCCTACCCCCCACACTGAGAAAATGATATACTTTTTTGCTATTCTGTAGCTTCTCTCTGCAGGGTTTTTTTAGATGAGAAATGAATCATAGTGTTTTCAAAGTATATATTTAGACATATCCATGCATTTCAAGTTTAATAATTTATTAGAACATCTACAATTGTATTTTGCTCTAAAGAGTTCTCAATCCAAAAAATTGCCATGCCATGTCACCTTAGTTAAATTGGCATCAAAACTGAGATAAGTACTATTCTGGTAAGCTAATATTGCATATACAGCAACTGAAGACCTATTTCAAAATATAATGGCAGCTAGAAGAAAATCAGTAAATCAAATGATACTTTCAATAGAAAAATTTGAAATTATTGAATTTGCAGATTGAAAAAATCTGCATGAATTAAACAGAATCTGAGATACCTTCATTCATTTTACAACTAGGAAAATAGTGTTCTAGATTCTACAGGTAGTCCTTGATTTATAAATGTTGAGTTCACAACAGTTCAAAGTTATGATGGTGCAAGAAAAAGTGACCTATGACCTCTCCTGTAGTTATGATCATCGCCCCATAGTTATGTGATCATGATTTGGGTGCTTGGCAACTGGCATTCATTTACAATAGTGGCAGCATCTTGTGGTGACATGATCATGTTCTGTGACCTTCGCAGTTGGCTTCTTTGTGTCAAATAATTTATTTACATTTTACACAGCATACACATTAAACAATATAAACTAATAATCAAGAGAAATGATAAAGAACAAAAAGAGAATAGGTCTCGAAGTACAGTATGAACAGGTATAAAGAAAAAGAAAGGAGAACACAAATATATATTAAGAATGACTTCTGATTTTTTTCTTCCAAAGTTGTAAAGGAAATTTACAACTTTCTCAGAGGATCTATGGGCAATACTATAGAGTTTGCAAGGCAGAAGCAGTTCTTAGAATGACATTATGACATCATAATCATAAAAGTGTTTCAAGGAGTATTGCTGAAAGTCCCTAATAGGACTACAATATATTGCTTTTAGAGAACTGACAACTGTGAAAGTTAATGATGCATGCATATGCACCCTCAGGAAGTTCAAACACATATTATCTCCACCAGCAATTTCCCCCCTAAAACAAATACCCTTTCTAAAAGGAGTCCTGGTGGTGCAGTGGTTAGAATGCAGTATTGCAGGCCATAATCTGGAGTTCAATCCTGAGGGAGCCTCAGATTGACTCAGCATTCCATACTTCCAAATTCAGTAAAATGAAGACTCTGATTGTTGGGGGGCAATATCTGACATTGTAAATCACTCAGAGAGTACTATAAAGCACTATGGAGCAATGCATAAGTGTAAATGCTATTGTTATTGCTATTGTTCTAACTCAAAAGTCAGAAACTGTGTGAATTACTCTTTGGAACCACAGTAACTTTATGTATAACTACTACCTTTTCAGTTTTAACAAACATTGTGGAGGGGACTTTCATATTTCTTCACTCTAAGTACCGTATTTTCACGACCATAAGCCGCACCGGGTTATAAGCCGCAGTATCAGTTAACGTTAATTTTTCAAACTTTTTTCATACATAAAGCGCACCGGGTTATAAGCCGCACCAACGGAGGGGCGCCCTAAAAAAAAAAAAGAAAGGAGCCAAGCCGTTCCAGAGATGTGAAGGGAAGCTCCGGGCGAGAAAGCGGCTTTCAAAGCTCCGTCGAGCCCCGCGTGTGGATTTATTTATTATTTGCTCGAGAGAGAGAGAGTATCCCTCCTTCCTTCAGCCCAACACACTCTCGCTGGCATCCCGGCCAGACGAGAGGGACTGCAGAGGGTCTCCCTGAGTTTAGGGCACCGAGTCAGGGCTGGGCCAGCTTGGGCACCGCAGAAAAGCAGCGGCAGCCAAAAGGGGAAGGGCAGGAACAGCCTGAAGCCACCCCCACACCAGCTAGAGGGGGTGCTGTGGGCTGCAGGCGGCGGCGAACAGGAAGGGAAGCGAATGGCAGCCAGCATCCCTGCCTTCTTCCTCTCAGAGCTGCTTCTTTGCCAGCCTCTCAGCTGATCGGTGCCAGGCAGCCCCCGCGGGGCGAGCGCTGCCGGGGGGAGATCCGGGGGAGAGGAGGGAAAAGGCGTCCCGAACAGAAGTTTCCCTTCTCCTCCCCCTCCCGCTGACTTCTCCCCAGCAGCGCTCGTCTCCAGCCGCAGCAACCCTGGCGGCCCCCAGGGAGACTGAAAGGGGCGCAGCGCTCTCCCAACTGCCGAGGAAGGCAGAGGAGCCGGCCCTGGGCTGTTGGGAGAAGCGCCCCAACCCTCCCTTCCCTTTGGCAGCCGCCTGGCAGAATGGGGAGATTTCTGACATTTTGCAGCTGGGGGACCAATGGGAATTCTCCCTTCTGCAGCGTCATCGGTCTCCGGGCAGAGTTTTCCTTGATTTCACCAATCAGAAATCAGAGTTCAGAAAGGAGGGAAGGGGGATATTTCCAGTCACATTTAAAGACATTCAAAAACACTGAGCTGCACTTTAAAACTTGTGCGCGGTGTTTCTTTGTTACCTGCGCGGCCGCTCACGCGCGCAGCTTAGAGGGAACGCTGGGTGGGGGGAGAAAACGGGGCGAGGGTCTGTCTGGTGGGTGGGCTCCGCTGGCAAATAAAACCCAGGGGGAAAATGGGTCGGTTGAACGACGCGTCAATGCAGGGGTGGAGGGAAAGCCTGGGCTGGGGCTAATGGGGCTTGTATTCCTCTACCCCAACTGGCCGGGGGCTGCTGCTGGGGCTGGTAGTCCGGCCAGCCAGCCAGCCAGCCGCAGGCTTGGCTTTCGATCTGGACTTCCTACCAAGCGGGGGGGGGGGGGGCTCGGAAACGGGCGCTCAGCCCAGCCGTCCTCGTGCTTCAAGTTTGAGCGTCAAATCGGGAGGAAGAGATTTTCGATCTTTTTCCATACATAAAGCGCACCGGGTTATAAGCCGCACTGCCGGTTTTTTATCAAATTTTAGGATTTTCAGTGCGGCTTATAGACGTGAAAATACGGTAATGTCATCCCATTCCAATTCAGATCTTAAAATAGTTGTAATTAGGCTTAGAAATAGAAAAAAGATTTACGTTTTTTAAAAATTGATTTAAAAGTTTTAATTGAAGTATTTACATATTAGGTACTTTAGCTCTAAATAACTTTCTGGTCCTAACAGAAAGACAGAGGACGGGTTCTGCAGTACCAATATGACCTTAAGACCATTTATTTAAGGTTCTGAGTATATTTTTGCTTGAAGTATAAAAAATATTTTTTAAATTTTTCTTGCTTTTGCTACAATAAATGTTCTTTCAGTGACCATTTATTCCAAGAATGCTGCTAGTGACTCTGTCTCCACAGTAAAACTGAAGGGGGGGAAATCATAATTATGAATCTGTAATGCATATTGAACAATTAACCATCGTCAACAGACCATGAAATAGTCAAGAAAGAAATTGAGAAAATGCACTGGCTGTTTTACAATGAATACACATTGCTTAGATTTGCTGCAGATGTACTCCAAGTTATACAAATATTCCTTTAGCAAAGATTAAAAGGGACACGTTTCTTTCAAAATCTCCTCAATTTTCCTAGCTACACTTCACTACTTTGGCCAACCATTCATTCTTAACTCAACCTGTCTCACAGGGTTGTTGTAAGGGGGAAAATGGGACAAGATTACATTGTACTTTAAGCTCCTGGGGAAAAAAGCCAGGATCTTTGTTAAATCCTTCTTTTACAAACACCTTAGCTCTTGAATCATTAATGCTACTTGAAAGTAGGGAACTAAATTACAGCCTTTTTCATCCTTGGACTGCAAGGTGATCAAACCAGTCAGTCCTAGAGAAGATCAACCCTGACTGCTTTTTAGAAGGCCAAATCCTGAAGATGAAACTCAAATACTGTGGCCACCTAATGAGAAAGGATGTTGGTCTTACCTGAACGTCTATTTTCTGATGGGAGGAGGGAATGGTCACAAGTGGGTTTTATCACAGCCTGATTGGTCCAAGACTGAGAGGAAATCTATAAATACCGGTGCCTGTCCATTGCTAGCCCAGATTCTCGAACATGAACGGTACAACTGAAAAACAAGAAACAACAACACAACAACCCCAGGAAACACCCCCCGGGCCCTCCCCTTGGCCCCAACAGACAGAACTCAGGGCGGGTTGTGACCATTCCCTCCTCCCATCAGAAAATAGACGTTCAGGTAAGACCAACGTCCTTTTTCCAGAGTGGGAGGAGGGAATGGTCACACGTGGGACATACCCAAGCTAAAGTCCCAGGGAGGGAGAACAGAAACTCTAGGGCCCAAGGGGAGCCTCAGCTGCCACCCCCTGTAATACCCTACGACCGAAAGACGCGTCCGCCGACGCAAAAGCATCCAGACGATAGTGTCGGATGAACGAGGTTGGAGTGGCCCAGGTAGCCGCCCGGCAGATGTCTTCAAACGGGGCCCTCGTGGCCCATGCTGCCGAGGTCGCCGCGCTTCTGGTAGAGTGCGCCGTGATGCCCGACGGAACCGGCCGCCCTGAGGCCACGTAGGCCTCTGAGATGGCCTGACGCAGCCAACGGCCGATGGTAGCCGAGGACACCCTCGAACCCAGAGCTCCAGGTAGGAAGGAGACGAACAAGGCCTCCGACTTGCGGAAATCCTTGGTCCGCCGGAGGTAGATCCGCAAGGCACGGCGGACATCCAGACGATGCCAGAGACGCTCCCTGTCAGTGGACGGACTCGGGCAGAAGTCGGGCAGGACGATCTCCTGAGCCCTGTGAAAGGGGATATTTACTTTGGGAACGAATGCCGGGTCAAGGCGAAGGACCACTCTGTCCTGGTGAAAATGACAGAGGTCGTCCTTACAAGACAGGGCGCCCAGCTCGGATATACGCCGGGCGGAAGTGATGGCCACCAGGAAGACCACCTTTAGTGATAAGAAGCGCAAGTGCACCGAGCGGAGAGGTTCAAACGGAGCTCCCGTTAAGGCCTTGAGGACAAGCGGAAGATCCCACGTGGGGAATCTATGAACGGGGGGAGGCCTGAGATTTGCCGCCCCCTTGAGGAACAGCTTGACCAGAGGAGACTGGGAAAGAGAAGAAGATCCCGCCCCCCCCAAGACCGAGGACAGAGCCGCCACTTGGCGTCGCAAGGTGTTTTGCGAGAGCCCGTCCTCCAGGCCCTTCTGAAGGAAATCCAAGACGTTGGGGATGGTGGCTCTGTCGGGAGAGATGCCCTTGGGGGAGCACCAGCGGACGAACGCTGCCCAGGTGGAGTTATAAATGCGGGTCGTTGAGGGACGACGGGCCGCCTCGATGGTGCGAATGACCCCGGAAGACAGATGAGTCCCCCTTAGAAGCCGCCGTTCAAGAGCCAAACGGTCAGCTGAAGCCACTGAGGCTCTGGGTGAATCAGGGCCCCCTGCCGTAAGACCACCTCCCCCTGCGGAATCCTCCACGGGGAAGTCACTGACAGCTGAACCAGGTCCGCAAACCAGGGTCTCCTGGGCCAAAACAGGGCCACCAGAATGACCAGGGCCCTTTCCGTCACCACCTTCCTGACGGTCCCCGGGATGAGTGGAATGGGGGGAAAGGCATAGAGAAGGCCCGGGGGCCACCGGCTCCTGAGGGCATCCGTGCCCTCCGCCGAGCTGGATTGGAAACGGGAGAAGAAACGCGGGAGTTGTGTGTTCTCGGGAGACGCAAACAGGTCCACCCGGGGGGACCCGAACCGACGACAGATCTCCCGGAACAGCGATGGGTGGAGTTGCCACTCGGCGTTGTCCAGAGTTGCTCAACTGAGCCAGTCTGCCTGGACGTTGGAGAGTCCCGAGATGTGCTCTGCCACCAGAGACTGCAGGTGTTTCTCTGCCCATGACCCCAATCGCAGAGCCTCCAGCCAGAGGGCCCTCGAGTGGGTCCCGCCCTGACGATTGATGTGCGCCTTGGTGGCCACATTGTCCGTCAGGAGGAGAACATGACTCCCTTCCACAGAGGAGCGAAAGTGACTCAGTGCCAGACGCGCGGCCTTCAGTTCCAGCCAATTGACGTTGTGACGGAGGTCCGAGGCCGTCCATCTGCCCTGAGCCATCCGAGAGCCCACCAGGGCCCCCCACCCGAACAGACTTGCGTCCGTGGTGACGGTCACCCTGCTCGGCTCCCAGAACAAACACCCCCGCCGGATGGCCGGGGAGAGCCACCACGCCAGGGATGCATGGACTCCCGCCGAGATGCGGAGAGTCTGAAGGGAATTGCTCATTCGTCCCCTCTGATAGGGGATAAGCTCCCATTGAAGGGGCCGAAGATGGAGCCTGGCCCACGGGACAATCCCTATGCAAGAGACCATCTTGCCCAATAACTGCGACAGAGAGAGGATGGAAACGGAGCTCTTTGTGCGAACGCTCTCCGCCAGCCGACGAAGGCTTACCTGCCTCTCCTGAGACAGACGCACCTCCCCCAACTTGGAATCTATGACTGTCCCCAGATACAGAATGCGAGTGGAAGGAGTGAGATGGCTCTTTTCGAAGTTTACCGAGAACCCCAGGGCCTGGAGGCTCCGAATGGTAAGCCGAAGATCTGAAACGGCCTGAGACAGGGAGCCCGCCTGAAGCAAGACATCGTCTAAATAACATTGGAGGCGGACCGGGACTGATCTCAGATGGGCCGCCAGAGCAGCCAGGACCTTTGTGAAGGTCCGCGGGGCCGAGGCCAGGCCGAAGGGAAGAGCCCTGTACTGGTAATGGTGGGACCCGTGGGAGAACCTCAAGAACCGGCGGTGAGCGGGCAGGATGGGAATGTGAAGATAGGCCTCCGTGAGATTCACGGAGGCCAGGAAATCGCCTTTTCTGATGCCCTGAAGGATGGACTTGAGCGATGACATTTTGAACCGCCTGTAGACCAGAAACCTGTTCAGGCGCTTGAGGTCTAGAATTGCTCTCCAACCCCCTGTGCTCTTCGGGACCACGAAGAGATTTGAGTAGTGGCCCAGGCCCCGTTCCCCTGCGGGAACCGCCTCCACCGCTTGGATTTCGAGGAGGTGGGCGATTGCCTGACTCATCAGGCGGCGGCGCTCTCGACTCCGGGATGGAGGGAACGACCGAAAGAGATTTGGAGGAGTGGAGAGAAATTCTAACCTGAGCCCGTAACGAACCGTGGCTCGGACCCAGGCATCCGACGTGATGTCGTCCCACCGGTCCGCATAAAGAGCGAGGCGGCCGCCGATGGGATGACTCGGGTTCGAGTCACTTCCCCCTGCGGAAGGGACGGCCGCCTCCCCCACGAAAGGGCCGCCGAGCCTGGCCCTGGAATCGGCTCCTGTCTTGGAAGGGCTGCCCCAAGAACTGCCTGTCAGAAGAGAAAGAAGAGAAGCGCTGGTTATAGCCGAAGCTAGGGGCCCTATACCGTTGCCTACGGAAAGGACGTGACTTGTACTCGGCCTTCTTAGCCGTGGAGGGGAGGACCTTCTTTTTGTCCTTATCCTCCACTAGGATGCGAGTAAGGGCCTCCCCGAAGAGATCGGGCCCCTTGAAGGGGGCAGCCGCCAAATCCTATTTCGCTTTGTTGTCCATTTGCCAATGGCGTAACCACAGGAGCCTACGGGAGGTGACCGAGGTGGCCAGGGCACTAGAAGCAAACTTGACCGTATCCAAGGTCGCGTCAGCTGAGAACTGACACGCTGCCAGAATCTTGACCAGATCCTGATGGATCCGGTCCTCCTGTATGGGAATGCGTGCCTGCAGCTTCTTGAGCCACATGACCGTGGCACGATTAAAGTATGAAGCTGAGGCCGCCGCCTTAATGGCCCACGCTGTGGCGTTGAAGTTCTTCCGCAAAGTAAGCTCTGCGCGCTTATCCTCCGGCTTCATCTTATCTGCCGCATCGCCCGACACCACCGGGGAGGAGGACACCAATGTGGCCACAGGGGTGTCAACCGTCGGGAGCTGAATGGCCTGAGCAAAGGTTTGCTCCACGTTATAATGCCGACGGTCGGTACTACCTGGAGAAGAGAAATTGGAAGGTTTAGCCCACTGGTCGGTCAGAACCTCAAGGAACAAGGGAGGGGCAGGGATCTCTTCCTTGTTGGTGGCCGTGGCAGAGAACATGACCATGTCGGGATCCCTTGGGGGGGGCACAGAGGGATCCCCAGTTCCGACCTTGGTGGTGTGTCTCGCCTTATCCAAGAGAACTTTAAACAATGCGGGCATAAATAGGACCTTGGAAGAAGGCTCCTCCGAAACAGTGGTATTCTCATCATCTGAGAATCCCATCTCCTGGGGTAACTCCCCCCCACCCAGGAAGGAAGTCTCACTGATCATGGAAGGGGAGGAAGCCCGACACTGAGCCCTGTTCAGCCCCCCATGCCTAGAGTAAAGGGAGCCTTTGTCCCGCTGGGCAATGCCCCGAGTGATGGCTGCAGAAATAAGCCTTTTAATCCCTTCAGGGAGATTATCCAGATCCTCCACATCCCCAAAAGTGGAAGCCGGGCCCTGGGGGGCCAACCTTTGGGGGGAACAGGGGCCTCTGGACGTGCCCTCCAGAGGATCATCTATGGGGGATGGAGAACGTCCCTTCCTGGAGAAGGCCCGCGACCTACCAGGGGAGCTGCCTGAAGAAGCCGGGCTAAAACCCCTAAGGGGTGACCTTTCTGAAATGGGCCTAAGAGGGGACCTGGATCTGTCCCTAGATAAAGGCTTGGAGGGCTGGGCCTGCCTTTCTGCCCTGGCAAAGGTCTTTTCCAGCGCCCTATGGCGAGCTGCCTCATCCCTAGAGACAGAACTGGAGGGGCGCCTTGAAGAAAGGGATCTCTGAGGGGGAGCCCCCCTCCCCACCTCCTGATCCAAGGCCTCCTCACTCCCAGTAGGGCCTGCCCCCTGCCCCTGGGGAATCTCCGCTCCCTCGTCCATGCCCCACTCACGTGCCTGACGAAAAGGAGCAGGAATCGGCCTCCAAAGTCCCACCTGAGACCAGGGCCTGAAGCCTGTGGGGAGACCTAGGCTCAAGGCCTCTCACTAGGCCGCACTAGGCCCGTCGATAAAGGCAAGGCCTCACGCACGTGGCAGCCTCCAAAATGGCCGCCGGAACTCCGTGCGCGGGAGAAAAGGGCTGGAAATAATCACCAGCAGCCCAGCCAGGCTTTTCTAGCCGTTACTTTAAAATTAGCAGGGAGAGTCACACGGCACACACACACGCTCTCCTCCCCCTGCTCTTTTGTCCCCAGGCAACACAAACAAAGGAGCCTGCAGCGAGGCCCCCTACGGAGCAATCAGCTGTAAGGCGGGGCCGCTCACTCCTTGAGGCTCGAAGCCACTTGTAACTTTTCTGCTGCAAAAAAAGGCTGCTTTTAAGCAGCTTAAAGGAGCCGCACCCCCGTACCCGGGGACAGGCGAAGGCTCCTGGCCTGCGGGGGGGGGGGGAGACTAGTGCCCCACTGGGCCCTCCCCCAGCCGCCCGAGGCAGAGATCTGTCCCTTGGGGCCACAGCAGATCAATTTAGAATTTAAAAGGATTTAAAGTGCCCAATTAGCCAAATAGGAATCAGATGCATAGAACTCACCCAAAAGGAGAAAACGAAACAGAATCCTAACAAACTACTCTACAGAACTTGGACCAGACTGAGAGAATCTGGGCTAGCAATGGACAGGCACCGGTATTTATAGATTTCCTCTCAGTCTTGGACCAATCAGGCTGTGATAAAACCCACGTGTGACCATTCCCTCCTCCCACTCTGGAAAAGAAAGAACTCACTGGAGAAGAGCCTAATGCTGGGAAAGAAGAAGGGGACGACAGAGAATGAGGTGGCTGGATGCAGTCACCGAAGCAGTAGGCGTGAGCTTAAATGGACTCCAGAGGATGGTAGAGGACAGGAAGGTCTGGAGGAATATTGTCCATGGGATCGCCATGGGTTGGGCACGACTTCACAACTAACAACAATTTTTAAAACTTTTGGCAATCAAGAGGTTTAGAATAAATATGCCTGATGTGTAGTTCAACATCCTCAGTTTTTTGAAGGAGGATTATCCTTGTTTTATTTAACTTGTTAACAAGTGTGATGTGCATCTCTGTTCCAACTTTCTTTGCAAAATCCACATCTTTTTTAGTTCTTTTATTTGGGAAGGAATTAATAAGTGTGCTTTTCATTTTTATTTTCCTTGCTAAGAACTACCATATGTTGTGTTTTATTTATATATGTAAGTAGAAAAGAATGCTAAGATATTTTAGAGCCAAATATAGGGATTAAAAAAAGGCACACACAGCCATCAAGTGGTTTTAATTTGAGGACACAAAAAAGGAAGACGTTTAGAAATAAAAAAATGTCTTTTTTACTGAAAAATGGGAAAATGGATATATATGATGCTTATTGTAAAATGGTCACAAAAATTAATTAAACTGATACTCAGCTTTTAGTTTACAAATAATCCTTACAAAGCTTACAAAGGATTCGGATAAGACTTTTTTTAAAAAAAAAAAGTAGGTTTTTTTTATTTTATTTAAACAAACGAAACAAAAAAAAAGAATCATCTTACATTACATCTTGTAGAAAGTGTGTCAATTGGTTACAAATAACTTTCGTGCATCTCTTCCACAGTCATTACTTATAATTCATATCAGTTATGTGTTTTAAGTCAAAAAAATTGTAAGAATCTTACTTTCAGCATACCATAATTCTCATTTGACTAAAATTGTTTTAATGTCCTTTTACCTAAAATAGTCCATAGTTAAAAACACAACCACATAATGACATTTCATTAATTATTACAAAAATCATCCTTCATAACATATTCTAAATAAGAATTAATTAGCAAAATTTCTAAGTTTTTTTTCTAAGTCATTGTTTACAATTTGTATCCAAATTCCTTTTGTTAGGACAGTACATATACATATCCTTAACGATATCCATTATCATTTCATTATTATGTTATAATTAATATTTGTTAACAGGAAATCCTTTACTATTTATATCCAATTTCTTCTCATCAAGCCAACACATATATGTACCTTGTTGTCATTATCAATTATTTATTTAATATGGCCATCTAAAAATTACTAAATTATTATTTACAAATTATAAAACTTAATTAATTTTTTGTTATCAACTTTCATATCTCCATTAACATTACCCCTTTATGACACATTCAAAATAAGGGTTAATTAGCAAAAGTTTCTAAGCCTTTTTTCCAAGACACTGTTTGCAGTTTGTATTCAAATTCCTTTTGTTAAACCAGTACATTATATATCATTAACTATATCTCTTATCATTTCAGTATTATTATTATCATTAATATTTATTAGCAAGAAATGATTTACTATTTATATCCAACTTCCGTCAAACCCACACAAATATTTACCTTGTTGCCATTATCAATTATTTATTTAACATAACCATCTAAAAATTGCTAAGTTACTACTTACTAATCACAAGGCTTAGCTAATTTTCTATAGTCAACTTTCATATATCAACCTGTGTCCTTCCAGTAGGCATACAGTCTTGTTTCTTTTGCCATTTGTGGAATTAATCTTCTGTTTATTTCCTTAATAAAGTTTTTATGGAATTCTCTCCACACTTTATTGCTTGTTGCATCTCTCAGGTAATCTCTACGCCCTCCATTTACTGCTTTAATTAATTTATATTCGGTTGTCGATCGTGCTCCTAGTAAAATTTCTCTCCTTAAATCCATCATTTTTCCCCTTTTTCTTCTTCTGTGCCTTGAAATTTGGGGTAGAGTTTCAGTCCATCAAATTCCCTTTTCCATACTCCCTTTTTTTTGCTTTCAGCCACATTCATTCCGCTAATAAAATCATCAGATTTATTATCTTTGTATTCATTTTTCCCTTCAATTTTGTGGGCTCCATCGCCACTATTTTTTACTCGTAAAAACCCTAGTTTTTCTATCTTCTTCTCAGTTACCTCCAGTAAATTTTGAATTCTAGTCAAGATATTTTGCAACATCAAAGTTTCCTCTTCTGAGAAATGATCCATATTTCTAAATTATTGTTTACTGCCGCCCTAGCTTTCCAAGCTATTTTTTTAAGTTAGCTCACATGCAAATACGTTTGTAATCTTCAAAAGAAAAGGGTTCTGTTTTTTAAGACTTTCTATAGTACTTGATTATTACTGTTATTCCAGTACATAGACGACAACAAAATGGATGTTTCATTTTTTGTTCCTTTTGATTGTTTCCTCATAAGGCGTTTTTTGTTGAAAGAGTGAATTGGTTGACAGTTTTCCAAGCCTGGGTTAGGTCTTTGATATGCAATGCAGGGGTATCAAACTCAAAGCCCATGAGCCGCATCTGGTCCTCAGGGTGCTTAGATCTGGCCCACAGGGCTGCCCTGGAAACAGTGAAGGACTGTGGTGCCTCTGTCGGCCCTCACAGACTTCATTTTCACTGGCAGAGGGCTGCAGGATGTTGAGCTGGCCAGGCCCACCCCAGCCATGCCCACTTGCCCCCCCAAGGTCAAACACAACCCTGATGCAGCTCTCAATGAAATTGAGTTTGATACGGTACAGGATCTGAGCCCAAGTAACAAATCTGGGTACAATTAGTCCTCAATATATCGACATTCATTTAACAATCATTCAAAGTCACCATGGCGTCGCAAAAAGTGATTTATGACCATATGATTTGCTTAATAGTCATGAGATTCACTAAACAACTGTGGAAAAAATTGGTTGTAAAACAAGGTCCATATGATAACTCACTTAACACATTGCTTAGCAACTAAAATTTTGGTTCCAATTGTGGTCATAAGTTGATTAGTACCTGTCTCATCTTGTGGCATTTCAGAAGAGGAAAAGATAATTAAATAAGTGAAGATTATGATTGGTTGTGCAGTCAGCCAGATGTTTAGGCTGGATTTGGCATTTTTATCCACCTATAGAATCCTTCCCAAGAACCTGTGATAAACAAATTAGGATTGGTAAATCAGCCAGATGTTAGACTGGATCTGACATTTTATCCATTCATCAAGTCTCTTGCAAGGATCCAAGATAGGAAGCTATTATTTAATGGTGTTAAAGGTATCAACACAAGATTAAGCAGTCCCAAGTAAAGCTGACTTTTACAATTGACTGGTGTCAAGGCCTATGATGATCAAGTGGTACTCCAGATGTTTTGGAATTGCACCCATCTTTGCTTTCTTTTGCCACAGATTATTATTATATATACAACAATATGAGATCAGTTCTCTAGTTGGTGTTGGCCTTCATATGCATCAAATTTTTCCCAAGAACCTATGATATCCGAATGCATTGGTTAGTATATGTGCAGATCCAGGTTCTGTGGCATTTTGTAATTGGCAAATGGAAATTCTGTTAATGCACACAATTTCTATCAATTTTTAGTATGATACTCAATGTGTCAATAACCATTGGGACCACCACAGCTGGTTTATGCCATAACCTTTTAATTCTGCTTTTTAGTTGTTGATACTATGTGATATTTTCTATTTTTTCTTCTTCTAGTATCCCTTGGTAATGCCACTTCAATTATTCAAACTTTCTTCTTTTCAAACAGACTTAAATCTGGTGCGCAAGACTTTATCAGTCCTGTATTTGGAAATCCCGTAACATATTAACCTGCTCTTTTGCAACTATTTTTTCAACTCTCAGTTTCTCATTATAGCACATAATTTTCACAGCTGTTCCGATGAATCATTGTGGTGACTGTGTTATATTGTTATTTATAAACAATTTGTGCAATCTTCCTGGATGAGCTGAGAAAAAGCTCTGTTACTACTGCTTCTTTGCATAATCTTCATTTTGAATCATTTGATAGCATTAAACAGCATTATTTCAAATAACTTGTTCTAGAGCAGCCAAAATCAAGCTTTCAGTTTCTTTCTTTCTTAATATTCCAGTTGTAAGCCACTGACAGGTTTTTATCTTTACCCAATTTCCCTTTGATCTTTTGTAGAAATTGTCCATGCAATGCTTTTTTTGCTAGCATTTTGTTCCTGTTTTTATTACATTATTGCAATATTCATGTTTTGTTTCTTAAACATTCAGTAATTTTCAATGTTTAACTTGCATCAATTTTTGTTCTTGGCTACGTTTTACATAATCAGCAATTCATACTTTTCTTTGTTTACAGTTTGACTTGAAATCAAACTTTACCTCCATTTCTGCAGGGCAGACATAATCTATCAATTATACTAAGGGGATGTAATGCATAGTAAATGCTAACTAGATTTTTAATTTTTTGGTGCAAACTACCATATTCCGCTTGTGTCTCATTAATAATTCCAGTTATTCCAGTTCAATCAATAAATTATATCACACATATGGTACAGGTATTAATGGCTTTGATGGTGTCTCCACCATTCAATTTGTCTTCAGCACTTTTCACACTCTTTAGATATATTCTTTACTAATCACATTTTTAATTCGTCCATGCTTGATGTTGTCCATCTGTAAAATACCCAGATATGTGTAGATGTCAGCCTCTATTTCTCTACTTGCTTTTCGGCTGCCATTGAAATGGGGAGGGGGAGGAATGGTATTTGGGAAGGGAAGTTTTAAGTACAGGAGAGATTGTGAAAAGGGAGTTTTGTTCTCACCATCTATTGCGCATACTGGAAATAGTGATTGGGCCCGCCAAGGCCAACTGTCCTGCATACCAACCTGATTATGCTTTTTGAAGATGGAACTCACATGACACCTGAGGGATTTGCAGATTTGACTAGGGATGGGGCTACCAAGGGGAGGTGGTTGGGTCACATATTGATATCTATGATTTCGCACGCTTTTGCTTCAGATCTTGCTTTGCTTAGCTGCTATCTTTTCATAACCAGTAAAAGTACTCTTAATTCTGCAAAATGGAGTTAAGTGGTTTCTTTCTTGCTTGCTGAGGGCGGCTGGCTTGACATTAAGCAAGATCTCACTTTCGCACTCATCCCAGAGCTAACACTTTCCGAGGGGAGTGTAAATAAAACCAAAACCTTCAAAAGAATGTCCTACCCAGGCAGCGACCAGGAGGACGACATGGGGGCTGCTGCATCCTCGTGTTCCTTGGAGACAGAGTGGATGGCTGAACTGAATTTGGAGGAATGATCCGTCCGCCCCAGGTAGTCGTTGGGAGTGGGACAGAAGTATGACCCTGAGGAAATTCCGGCTGGAGTTACCACAAGGCGATATCGGCGGCCAGCAACTGCTTGGCAGGACACTAATGAGGAGAACCTTATGATGTCCCAGGCTACGAAACTCTTTGAAGAGGCTTGGGAGAGACGACGCTTACGTGAGTGCGGTCCTGAAAAAGAAGCTGATCTTCCAGAACCAGAGGAGAGAACTGCAGAGGCCCTGTTCCACCCAAGAGGGGCCCTGGGGGTAGACAGTGGAGCTCATCAGGATGGTGAAGCTCCGGCGCCAGCAGCAGCAGCCACAAGAGCCCTTCCAAGAGGGGGAGGGCCCCCAGCAGACGCCGGATGGCAAAGGTTCCTCTGCTTGGTGTGAAATTTGGTGGGGAATCAAAGGACCTAGGATTTTTCCTGGTCCAAGTGTGGAATTTCATGCAACAGTTTGGAGAGGATCTTCCCACAGAAGCAGCCATGGTAAGAGTTGTTACCATGGCGCTGGAGAACAAGACAGTGGCTTGGATGGTTGCCCTGCATAACAATAACTCCCCCCTACTGAGACTATAATAGGTTTATGGCCGCCCTGAAGAAACGCTTTGACGATCCGCTCACAGAGCGGAAGGCCAGAACCAGAATGAAAACCTAATGGCTCACCCTAATGGCTCCTGATAGTTTAGCCATTTGGCATTTTAGCTTGATTACCATTTGTGATTTTACCCCAAGTTATTGCTACTGTAGCACATCTCTCTAGGCCATATCCCATTGCTATATTTGTGCTAAAAATTCATAGAGTATTTGTTAATGACTGGATTTTGATTTGTGATTTTATTATAATTTTATCCCATTTTTCATATTTGATCAACTCAAGACTGCAAATATTCTTAATACTCCTTCCTCCTATTTTCCCTACAGTCAACCTCCGAGTACAGTTGAGCTAAGAGAGAATGACTGGCCCAAGGTCACCCAATCTTTAAGCATTCATGTTTAAAGGAAACTTAGAACTCAGAGTCTCCTGGTTTCTAGATTAGTACCTTGACCTCTACAGTACACCATAGTTTTTGTGGCTCGAGTCTAAAACAAATTTATAGTGTAGACATCAACGTCATCACAATTATTATTGGTTTCAATGTGAAAATAAGGATATTTATGAAGACCATTTTCCTAATCCAGTCATTGACAAATACTCTGAATTTTTAACACGTTCAAGAAACAAAACATAGCAATGGAATGTGGCCTACAGAAATGTGCTACATAGCAATAAATTGGGGTAAAATCACAAACAGTAATCAAATTAAAATGCCAAATTGTAGTACTTAGCAGATGTAGCTCTGAATTCTAGGAGATAGATGAATAGATGCCTAGACAAATAG
This sequence comes from Thamnophis elegans, assembly GCF_009769535.1. Lineage (NCBI taxonomy): Eukaryota > Metazoa > Chordata > Lepidosauria > Squamata > Natricidae > Thamnophis > Thamnophis elegans. The sequence continues at coordinate 90,566,503 of NC_045544.1, read as the reverse complement.
ATGAATGGATTGATGCATGATATAAAATATAGTTCTCATGGTTATTAATGCCAAATAACTATAAAGGTTTTGGCAAAATTCAAATCAATGGACAGAAGGAAGATATTAGAATACTATAATGGATAACATAAGGTGATGTTTTGACTTCACAATAGCCAGTACCTAACAATCATCCCAAATTGGAATCATATTCTCTCTACAACCAGAGATGACTAAATGTTTAAAATTTTGAGAACACAGATTTCTGCCTCTAAAATTTACAAGAAACCACTTATTTGTCTTGGATCCCAGAAATGGCAAACACTATGAAACTTTCAACTTTTGCACAGGAAAAACCCTAAAATTCTCTGATAGAAAAATCCCTTGTATGGAATTAACATTTCCCCAATTAGGATAAGAGAGTTCAGACAATCCAATCATCCTGAAAACTAATAGATTATAGAAATATTATATTGTCCAATTGCTATCTTTGATGAACAATGAAGGAGAGGATCTTCTCTTCTGTTACTCTCAAAAATATATTCTTTTCAAAGTTATATTGAATGTAAAAAAAAAAAAGAAAGAAAGAAAGAAAGAAAGAAACTAGAACACCAAACCACAAAAAGAGTACTTTTAAGTAATGCAAATTAAAAGCCTGGGAAAACAGTTTTAGAAATTTTCTGAACTTTTTTTTTAGTGTTAGCCATCTTGAGAATTGAGTTCAGTAGAAAGGTATAGTAGAAGACAAATACATACCAACATAGGAATACAGAGTATATAAAACCTTCCGACATAGTTTAGTTACTAAAAAGAATGATTTCTTCTTCATTTTGCCCAATATTATTATTTATTAAATTAAATGTGCTACCTCTCTCTCAACAACTCTGAACAATCAAATAAAAACTTTAAAAACAAGAAAAACGTATAGTATGAAATTGGTACCCCACAGGATTTCCCTTAGTATGTCTATTGCGGTTATTATGCTTTTGATAGCTATATGTGGTTTCTGACACTATATTGTCTTCTGCCTTCTTATTTAGAAAAAAAAAATCAAGAACACTTAAAACATTCTTGATTCCATTAAGACTTTGCAATGAGGAAATCTATCAAAAAAAGTCTTTGGAACAGTAAGCAATGAAATGCTTTCTTATTACCAGAATTAAAGGAACACAATCATTGGCCAGGTATCTTGGAAATATTTTAACATCACATACATCTCCTTTTCAATGTTTAACAGAAAAGCAGAGTTGGAAGGGACCTTCAAGGTCTTCTAGTCCAACTCCCTGCTCAAGCAGAAAGTGCTATACCATTTCAGACAAATGGGGGTCCAATCTCTTCTTAAAACCACCTAAAACTTCTTCCTTGACAAGAACTCAGAATGTCATAGTTTCATGAACTTTACTACACTGCCCCAGATAACTCATTGAGATGGACTGTCATCATTACAAGCATATGCACGAAAATACCCTTTCTTCTGCCAAGCATCTAAGAAAGCAGAGGATGTCATGCTCACTGACAAAAATTCAGTAGTAGTTCCCAGATACAGGATGGAGGTCCAAAGTTTCCTGAGCACAGAATGGAGATTGGGGAGAATTTTAAGCAAGAAATGTTCTGGTTTGCATGATCAGACCTGCTTTTATGCATGCTTGGAATGTAAGGGATTTGAATGTTCAAACAAGGACCACATTTGTAACTTCCTGACCTGGTATTTGTTAAGTTTGCTCTGAGTCCGCAGATGTTCCAGGTTCTTATAATAACTTCTAACTTCTACAGGATAACTCACACCTCCAAGAAATGGCTCCAGGTCTGAAAGTGTCCTTTGATGGATAAAACCTCTTGATAAAGATATCAGTCTCACTTGGCTTATAACAACTGTTGAGTAAAAAAGTTACAGAGAAGGAGGCTACTGGAAAACTCTGAAGTGCACTGGAAAAGCATAGCTCCAAGGTAAGATGAGAGAGAGCAGTCACTATAACAGAAGGGCAGTAAGGAACCATAATGGAAGAAAGGTTGAGAGTGAGGAAAGGCTGCTAACCTTTGAAATCCCACTTGAAAGGAACATCTTTTTGAGAAATCAGGTCAGTGGCCACGCTTGCAAAGTCAAGAATATTTATGGTAAAAAAATCACCAAATACTCTGAAGTGCTGTACTTTTCTGATAATGCAAAAGGAATGAAGAAGTTCCCATACTATAATGGATTGTACTTTAGATGGACCTTTCAGAGGAAATATGGAATACAGTACTCCAAAAAACCTAATATAAGAATATAAAAGGGAAAATCTTTAGTGTAACACACAAAATGTTATTATTAAGAACCTCTTGAACATCTGGAGAAGAGGATCCTCAAAGTAAATTAGCAAGTTATTTAAATAACCAATCAATCACAGAAGATACAATTTCTCAGAGATTGAAAAATTGTCTGCCAATCCAGTGCTTTAAGGTTTACTCAATCCTCACATTATGACACCCAAAGGTTGTTAAATAAATATGTGTCTCACATAAATGAAAGCAAATATACGTGTTCCAGGAACAAGGTGTTGGCTACTAGATCAAATAATCAGCTGAGCCTCCATAGAATTGATAGTGACTGCATCAATTTTTGATCTGTAGACAATCTCTCTCTTCCAGTTGTGGTAGGAAAAATGAGATGGCAATCAGATTATCAAAGCTCATTGGTAGTTCCCAGAACTCAACAGTATGTAAAATGTCCCAGACATTCAGTTCAACTAAGCTGAACTGTGACTAAGTTGTTAAACACAAGCTTTGCCTAAGTTTCAGTCATAGCACAGCATTAGATAAAGCTTTTACTGTATACTAGAATAAAGCCACTAAAACAATTGATTGCCCTCTGTCAACATGAAACTGCAATCTCTTCTTACATCCACTGTATCTTAATTCTGCAATTCTCCTTTCCTGCTCTTTCCATGGTTTAATGGATTCTTTGCTTTGCTTGTTAACCTTGAAGCAAAGCAATTGTTGACATCTCCCTCTAAGAAACTCCAGCCCTCAATTTAGTCCAGTTCTCCATTTCTATAAAATAGATAGCACTGAAGGGGTTTTTTTTTAGAGAGAGAGAGTTTACTTGAGCCTGAGAGGGCAAAACTAAAATTAAACTGCTGGTTGGGAATTCAATGCAAAAAAGTAAATGCGGTTTTTAGTTTTGCTTAAAAAATAGAGAAAGAAGAAGAGTTTCCTGGAGAAGAAAGACAAGGTTAATCCTAGGGGGAAAGGAAAGGAACTTAGCCAAGATCATAGAAGATACCTATAAGATACAAAATCAAAACAGACAAACCAATGTATTTTTTTCCTAGTCATAATGTATGCCTGTGATGCTGGACATAAAGAAAAGCAGGAGACATGAGAGAGATGCCTTTTGAATTATGGATTTGGAGACTGTTACTAAAAGTTCCACGGACTGCAAGCAGAACCAATCAATCATTCCTGGATGAAATAAAGGCTGACTGCTCCCTTAAGGTGATGATTAGCAGGATGATTTACAGAAAGACTGTCACGAAAGCTACTAGTATCTCTCTTTTACTTTCTTTCATAAATACAGGGTATCTTTTTTTCTTTCTCTCTCTTATTTTGTCTGCCTGTCAGGACTGGCTTCCTCTAAACTCCCTCTCTTACTCTTCTCCATATTCCCTAAGTTTTCCATCTGATCTGATCTCCTAAAGTAACAGTTTATTTCAGGGGTAGGCTTCAAAAATTTTAGCAAGGGGTTCTCTGCCCAGTTGCTGGGTGGAGATGGCCATGGTGGGCATAGCCTAGTCAGCCTCCTGCATCAGTGGGGGGGAAAGCATTTTTTCCCTCCCTGGGCTCGGGGGGCTTTCCTCGAGCCTCCAGTAAGGGGAAAACGGCCTCCCCAGGCTCTGGAGGCTCTCTGGAGAGCTTTCCCGAACTTCCAGTAGGCCCATTTTTTGCCCTCCCCAAGCCTTCATGCGTGCCATGCACTTATCTGCATTCAAAATGGGCTGCGTGGGGACTCCTGGGAGGGGTGAGCAGGTCCAGCTAGGAGTGGGATTTGCGGGTTTCTGAACTGCACAGAGTCTTAGCTAGAGATTCTCCTGAACTCCTGCGCACCTCCAGCAGCCCGGTCCTTCAACCAATTTGCGTTCAACCAATGCAATAATCTAATATTTCATTAAGGCATATATATCAGTAAAGAAACTCAAACTCAGTAAGACTCCAGTTAGATCAGACACATGCACAGTGAGGCATGAAATGCAAACTATCAGCTGGAATCTTAACCTTGCTATTAAGAAACCTGGGGATTCTATAACACAGGACACCTAGTCTTGTGGAGGTGTTTGGAATGGATTTGAGTTTGGAGGCTTAGATGGCTTACACCATATAGACACACCCATTTTATCTTCTGAAAAATCAAATCTCTCTCAAAAAAATGAAGCTAGCTTTTCCCAAGGGTCAAAACATTAGGTTGCATCCAATCTAATGACATCATTACCTCAAGCTACCAGATCCTGGCAACCTAAAAAAAATTAACACACAGTTCACAAGCAAAAGAAAACTGTCAACATAGTACAACAATTTGGCTGCAAAGCCATCTGCAATACTATAGTATTATTATTATTATTAAATTCATGCATTCCCTTTTTCTGTATTAATCCAGAATTATATATCCCATAATACAAAGCCAGATAATGCTAGGAACATAATTAGTGGATGTTCATTACTATACCTGAGCAACCAGTATTCAAAAATTCCTGTAATAATAAATTTCATATGGATTTTCTATGTATTAATAATGAATTCATTTTCTGAATTCCTATGCATTTGTACCAAAATGGGACTATTCAAACTCAACATGTCCCAGTAGTTAGCATCTTATTTTAAACTGTGATAGTGATCACTATTCAAATTCAATGGATATAAAATGCTAACTAGCTTTTGGATTGCGTATGGACCAAATTCATGGCCAGTCTTTAGTGTGTAGACCAAGGGTGGGTTTCTCGCCCCGTTCCAACCGGTTCGGTTGGAACGGGGCTGGCAGCGTCCTTGTGCACGCGCGCAACGCACACATGCGTACTAGCATCTGCACGATGCTCCAGCTGCTCCTGGAGGATCGCGCAGGCGCTGTATGCGTCCTGTGCATGCGTGGAAGCGCAGAATTCGTCAAAACTGGGTAAGGAGCGCGGGCGAGCGGGTGGGCCCTTCGCAGTTCCCGGAAGTTACTTACTTCCGGGTTCGCCGACCAACCGGTTCGCAGGGACCGCCGCGAACCAGTTGAAACCCACCCCTGGTGTAGACTGTATATAGCCAGTGAGCAAGACTACTTCAGTGTATAGCCACTGAATAAAACTATGTCCCCTTCCATGAATGAGTGATGTTCTGGTGAATATACTTCGACAATCACCTAATGATGATAATAATGCAATACGGTTATTTGAATGTCATCTAAAGTTAAGAGTATTAAGGAGAGCTGGACTAGCACATATACATACATAGACACCATGGGAAATAATGTTTATCAAGGAAAATATGCCAAAGGCTAGGTCAATTTAATAGTAAAGCTTGACCCGCTGCTTTCACAAGTCTTTCTTGGCCAGCTGCTTTGAGTATTAGTACTTGAAAAGGGAGTTGAATGGACTGACCTCTTTACAGTGATGAAGTAGTGTCATTATAAACTTCTTTTTACAAAGGACACTTGATTGATAAACTATGGTCAGTATCCTCATTCCTTAACATTTCCTCTTGGTACAGCAATGGCCACATCTGTCTCCACAGATGTGAATTTATGCAAATGGGACATATGGGCTTAGGCTGGCATTGATCTGCTCATAAGAAATGCTCCTGGCAGGGGAGCAGGAATATGAACTGTGTACAGCCTGCCCCTCTTAACCCACCATTGGTTGGCACTAGGGCACTGTTGGTAATGAGTAGTCTACTTTCTCGGTGGGCCTTGATCCAATGTAACAGATGGCCAGCCAGGAAGATATGCCAGAGAGCCAGAATGTGCATCTAATTTGATAATTAAGGACTGTATTCCCCTCCAGACACAATGAAATGGAAGGCCACACATCACTTCTGGCTTATACTTGGGCAGAACCTCTAGTTCAAAACCAAAGTAAAATTCAAAATTAAGTGGAAAAAACTAAGCAATTCATTGGCCACTGAGGAAGAATTACAAGATTACTGAACTTCAAGAAAATGTGCCTGGGCGGAGAACATTAAAATATAAAGATTTTTATTTACAAACTAATTTCCCATATGTGATATGAGTAGGTCTTTCCTAGGACAGTACTATGTCCTTCCTGAATTATCCTGGATAAAAATAGAAGCAGTAAACAAACTTTTTACAGCCACTGAAATTAAGGTTTCTTGTTCATGCTGTTCATTTATACATAGCACAACTGTTTCAGTGAAAAAATGTGTATTGGACTTGTATTTTTTTAAAAAGTGAATTAAAACAGATTTGGCTTTGATAAATGGTAACACTGATTACTTAAGTGAAATAGTTTAGCTAGAGATTGATCCAAATCTCATACATTCATTCTACATTTCAACCGTCGGAATGGCACAATTTTGCCTCCTAGAAGTATGATATTATAAAACCAAAAGTTTAAGGTATACCTAAAAAGCTATACTTTGATAGAAAGATAGAAAAACAAATTGTATATTATAAGTACAGCAATGAGTTATCGATTATTTCACCAAAAAAAACCTGAAACCAGAGTATGCTGAACATCCATTGTCCAGACAATAAATCTCCAGACCCAATAAATGAAATGCACACCCCACCCTTGAGGTTTTCAAATGAAAACATTAGAATAAATCCCATGAATGCTTTTGAACATTCAATTAGGTTGTTTTCCTCAAATAGGCCTTTTGTCTGTAAAATTGTCTCTCTCTGATAGCTTGCCAGCTCTGGATGATCTTGTGGGCACCACATAAGGGTTTCTTTTGTTGAAAAAGAAAATGTTCGGAGTACTACAATCAAGGTAAGTGTGCCCAGGTGTGCAACAGACATTGGCAGGGATTCACCAAGTTGTCCATTAGAAAACAAGAAGGTCTGTTTATATGTCAATTAGTCCTTTTGGAGAGGTAAGTTACAAATCAGAAAATCATTTAAGAAGGAAGTGAAGCATTTTCCTCCTCTTTCTTCTTATTTCATTTTTGGGGCTTTTCAAAAACCACGTTCACAAAAAACAGAAACTCAGAAGAACCATTTCAAAACCAAGTTCCTCCAACTAACTATAAATTCCTTTCCTACAATTGCACAGGTTAAATCTTGATCAACTCTGGAAAATTACCTATATGATCCACTCTTCTATCCAAAAAATATCAAGGAACTTTCAATGTTATTATAGTGATAACTCTAACTCTAATGTTGCTATATATTGAAATGAAACAAATGCCATCATATCTTTCTATTTTGCATAGCCATCTACTTTTAACAGCACATGCATTCTTCATACGTGTCCAAACAACCGTGGGGATATTCAACGTATGCCCTTTATGTTATGTTTTCTCTAATTTTAAAAAAAGTGCATTTCTGAATTTTAAAAGAAAAAGAAAATCAGAACCCATATTTAAATAATGCTAAGGAGAGGATTAGTAACATATTTCAGGCCTGACTGCTCAATTCCTTCAACTTTCAGCCCAAATTCTTACCAGGAATGTGTTCTGTGAAAGCTCACAAAATTTCAACCAGTTCTGACCTTCAGCATTCATGCTTCATGATTTGACAAATTTGTGGCGATAAGACTGTTAATCACTTCTAGTTGCGATGACTATATGTTACTCTGGGAGAAGAAGGCAATACACCTCTAAGTATTAATTACTAGTAGTAGGAACAAATATGAACTGGTTTTAAGCTTTTCATAGTCATCATACTGATCACCATAAAGAAACAGAAAACTACTCAACTTGGTCAAATGTTAATGTTGTCTTGAAAAATGGAGCACTTTTTTGCATGTATTTTGCATGCATAAAATACAGAAGTAAAGAAAACATATACATACATATACTGTTATCATATGTTTGTGTGTGTTTTCCTTTATATACTTCCTTTTATTAAATCATTTAACAACAAACAGGGAACTGAAATAAATAAATATTGTTATGTAAAGCCCCAAATATCTACAATTCTGACCTGTATGTGACTTAACCCTTGGGTGCACAAATTTAGCTTGTTTCTGTCTCTGGATCATGTATGAACCCAAGCATACTAAAGGTTACTATAGGAACCAATATGGTTTATTTAAAAAATAGTGTATTACAAAAATCATGGTTAACAAACATTGGCTCAGTATAATACGTATATGAACTGAAATATATAAAAGACAGTCTATTTGCTTAAACAATATGGAGCTGTTATAATAGTGTACATCATAAAGCCATACGTGAAAAGGAATGTTGTCCTACCTGAACATTGTTTCTCAGGATATTTCAGAAGGGTCCAGAAATGGGATTATCATGTCCTAATCGGTCTAGAGACTGAGTCATATTTTTTAGCCATGCCTCTGACTCTCTCTCCTTGGCTCCAGTTTTGACGAGGTCACAGCTTCATAGAATGATCTCTATGTGTAGGCCGCCCCCTACACAAGCCCACTATGAAACAACTGATGAGGGAGAGGCCTGGACCCTCCTGCAATATCCTGAGAAACAACATTCAGGTAGGACCAAAGTCCTTCTCCAGGTTATATTGCAGGTGGCTCCAGGAATGGGACATACCAACGTCCTAAGGATGGGGAACTGAGTGGTCTGGAGTTCCCGAAGTGGATAGAACCTGTTGAAGCACCCTGCGGCCAAAGGACGCCTCAGCAGATGCAAACGCATCCAGCCGGTAATGTTTTATAAAAGGCAATGGCTACCCTGCAGATATCCTCAATAGGAGCCCTGGTGACCCATGCCGCTGAGATCACAGTGCTCCTAGTGAAGTGTGCCGTCATGCCGCTCAGCACTGGCAATCCCGAGCCTCATAGGCTCTCATTATTGAGGCCCACAGCCAGCACCCTATGGTTAACAGAGTAACCCTAGCCCCCACAAGGAGAGCTTCAGTCCTGATAGCTGCAGTGCGTTTAAGGTAGATCCTGAGGGCTCTACGAACATCAAGCCTATGTCAGAGGCGCTCCTTATCATGTGACGGATCAGGACAGAAATCAGGAAGAATGACTTCCTGAGACCTGTGGAAGGGAGTATTAACCTTTGAGATGAAAGTAGGATCAAGTCGAAGGATCACCCTATTTTGATGAAAAACGCAAAGATCTGCCATGTAACAGTTCCGAAATGCACCTAGCCAATGTCATGCTATCAAGAATGCAACTTTGCATATGAGAAGCTGCATGCTAACCGGCCACCCCTTTTGAAAACTGAATGTTGAGCCAGGGACAGGTGTGCCTCTCACACTAGCACTGTGGACAGTGCTGCCATCTGCTGGCAGATGGTATTGTGGGAGAGACCCCTATCCAGACCGTCTTGCAGGAATTCAAGGATCTGCGGAGCTGAAGCCCCCATTGGATCTATGCTAGCTGTCTGACACCACCTGCAAAGATCGACCACATGACATTGTAGATCCTCATGGTCAACGGACATCAGGATACCTCTATAGTTGGTATAACTCTTGAGAAGTTTGGTCTCTCAGGAGACCCCTCTCAAATGCCAGGCAGTCAACTGTTGATGTTGTGGCACAGGTCTGTCATTGTCCACCAACCCTGAGTCAATTGAGACTCCAGTAGAGCTCCCCAATCAAAGAGGCTTATGTCCATAGAACCCAGACCCACTGGTTAACGCTGGGGACAGCCACCAACACAACGAAAGAAGCACTTGTGGTGATTCCGGAACGATGGTATTGGACGTGCTGCTGCCTTGTCATTGATAAGGAATCATGTCCTTCGGGACTAGTTCAATAGCTTGGATATCGAAAAGGTGTTGGATTGTGGTCATCGTGAGGCCCCGCTTCACCTTGTTTCTGGAGACAGGAAATATCCTGAAGCAGTTTGGGGGAAGGGCGAGGAACTTTAGTCGATGCCTACTCTCACTGTGCTCAGAACCCAGGAGTCTGAGGTGATGTTCTCCCACAGGTTCACAAACAAGGCGAGGCAACCACCTATGGGAGGGCTCGCTTTCCAGTCACTTGCCTTTGTGAAAGGGAGTGTCACCAGCCCCTCAAAAGGGCCTCTTGACTTGTGGTTGAAACCAAGACCTGTCTTGGGAATAGGCAATATCTGGCTGCCTGTCTGAGCAGGCCTGGAAATAACTCTGGTAATAGAAATTTGTATCCGCAGTATGGAAGGAAGGCCACCGAAAATAAGGCGTAGGGTATTGATCTGGATGTTTGGTAGCGGTGGGCAAAACCTTGTGTTTGTCCTTGTTTTCAACTAGAATGGGGTCTAATGACTCACCAAACAAGGAACGCCCCCGTGAATGGAGATGATGCCAGCCTCCACTTAGACTTAGTGTTGGCCTGCCAATTATGTAACCATAATCGTCTCCTGGACGTTACTGAGGACAAATGTGCCCGGGACGCATATTTCAACGCATTAAGGGTTGCTTCCGCGGAGAACTGGGTGGCTGCCATCAATTTGTTAACATCTTGGTGAAGCCGGATGTACTGAGGGGGAATACAGTCCTGCAGTTGGCACAGCCAGAATAGGGTTGTACGATTAAAGGAGGCCGTGGTCGCTGCCTTAATGGCTTAAGCTGCTGACTTCAAGCTCTTACGTAAGGTCAGCTTATCTTTCTGTCCTCAGGTTTCAGGTTGTCTGCTATATCTCCCGTCACAAAGGAAGAGGATGAGGCCAAGGCTGCCAAGGGATCAATGGATGGAACCTGAAGGGCCTGATTGAATGATTGAAATCTTGTTTCGTGTTGCAGAACCTACGGTCATTCCCCCCGTTTGGTTAGCATTTGGTTAGCAAATGCGCCAGAACGTGCCCATTGCTTTTTCACAACATCCAGCCGAGGATGGCGCAGTGGTTAAATGCAGCACTGCAGGCTACTTCAGCTGACTGCAGTTCTGCAGTTCAGCTGTTCAAATCTTACTGGCTCAGGGTTGACTCAGCCTTCCATCCTTCCGAGGTGGGTAAAATGAGGACCTGGATTGTTGTTGGGGGCAATATGCTGACTCTGTAAACCGCTTAGAGAGGGCTGAAAGCCCTATGAAGTGGTATATAAGTCAAACTGCTATTGCTACTGCTATCCAGAAACAGTTGTGGTGCTGGGATTTCCTCCTTCTTGGCTAAAGGTTCAAAGAACAGGTCTCCACCCAAATCCTTCTAACTAGTGGCAGTAGTCAGAACAGAGGCTCCAGTCCCCAATTTGGATTGAGCCTTATGAAGAAGGGATTTGAAGAGGGGGGAGGAAAAAGACCCGTAAATGCCGGGCAATCCAGCACCAAGGATTCATCATCATCTGACAGATCAAGATCCCATTGAATCTCCTCCCCAATGAGGGAACCCTCGTTGGCCAGAGATAATGAGACTGGCCTATTTCCTTGTACAGTTGGCAACACCTGGCAGGACTGATAGGTACAAAAAGCCTCATGGGCCTCCTGGCGAGTTGGGGCAGTTTTCCTATAGTGCAGGCCTATGCTACGTGAAATGGTCCTAGTGATGAGCTGTCGCAGACTGTCTGGAATGTTGGGCAAGTCATCCTGGTCAATAAGTGGGGCCGCCTCTGCCAGTGGAAATTCAGACCGTTGTGCCAGTAGAGGTCTAGGCTGAGGATGCACCGAAACTAATGCCTTAGATCAGAGGGATCCCCTGGAATATCCTACATGTCCTTAATAGAAAGAAGGGGGTGTTGCCCCCTGGGGAAACCCTGGAATGAACTGGGGATAGAGGGGGAGAAATTGAGGCTAAAGACCCCTTGCAGGGAGACCATGACCTGGCCAGAGATGGACTGGACCGAAATCCACATGTCTCCCTCTGTGGCTCTGCCCTGGTCACCGCCTTTTCCAGTGCCTTCTGCCTCTGCTGTTCATCTCTCAGAGTTGCCCTGGACAGGTGCTGATGGCAGAGGTCTTGGTCATTCAGGTATGGAGCCTGGGGGACATAATCCCCGAACTGAGGGCTCTGGCCAATGTAGAGGGCCCCGTTGTATTGTTGGGCCTGGTGTCCACCATTTGGGGTGCCTCTGATGCCACGCTATACTCACACGCCCCAAAATGACCATCTGGCTTCTCCTGTAGCCTCCTGAGCCCATTCCGATGTGTGCTCTTCTATCCATGGTCCGCTCTGGGACTCTCCTTCCTGGTAGTTGCTGGGCGCCGCCATCTTGGACCACGTGGGTCCTCCCGGCTTCAAAATGGCGCCGACCGGCTTGCAAAGGGGCGTGAAATTTAAAAGTGCCTGAAGCGAGGCTTGAGCTCCTGAGAGCTTGCCACGTGCGCTCCCAGCCGGATTCTCTTCCTCCTGCCTCTCCTTCGATGCCGCTGTGGCCAGGAACAGCTTCTTCGGCTTCCTCACGATCCTCTGGCCACGTGGAGGCAGCACGGGCGCTCCAGGGCGTTTGAAAGCCCTGGTTCGTCGCTCAACCCTTGAGGGGAGCAACGGAGCGCTCCAGCGACTTACAAGCCTCAGCGGTTGGGGCTGCCTGCTAGAGGCTTTTGCCCGTCCTCCTGGTTAGGGCTGCCTGCTAGAGGCTTCTGCCCTTTCTCCTGCTGCCCGGCCAAGCTCCTCACTGAGAGTCTTCGGATCTCCTCAGTGTCCAGGGCAGCCTGCCGCCCCAGGGGGGCTAGTGGCAGTCCCAATCCTGCAGGAAGAGGCTGTGTGTGAAGCAGGGAGGCAAAACTCGACGGGTCCAAATGAATTTTCCTTTAGATCCTAGTAATTCCTGGAGCTCTCGAATGAGCAACTTCTCACGATCGTTTTGAGTCAGAAAACTGGGCAGGCTCACCTCCAGGGGGCGGAGCCCAAAGAGCTTATCTGACTCAAACCAATCACGAGAGGATAAGGTCAAACCCATTCTGGATACTCCTCCCCCCTCACTATGGAGAACAATTGAAGCAAATGTTTAGTATAATGCTGGTTGAAGGTCATAGGAGTTCTAGTTAATAGCAGAATTTCAGTGGAATAAATACTGAAGATTCAACATTCCAAGTGGCCTCAACAACTCTCAGAGAACTATCAACAACCTTCAGGGTGCTAATGACCAGATGACTGTAAAGAATATAAAATCCTTCCATTCCTAACCCTAACTCTAACCATTCAACCAGAACTGAAAAAGCCTTTTTCAAGGGGACCCCCCCCCCAAAATAAAGTCAACTTGCCTTTTCAACAGCATCTCAAGATTCTTTGTATTTCATAATCTATTCTCGCTTTGTATACGAAATGACTAAAGGTATGAACATTTATGCTATAATAAAAATGATCAAACACTGATGAATGCAATTGTAATAGACACTGTTGATAATAAGAGACACCACAATTAGTTTTATTATAACCAGACTTGATAGTTAGGGCAGGTTCCCCAAACTACTTTGGGAATATTGACTGGGAATTTTGGAGAGTCTGGAAAATTGTAATCGAAACACATCTAAAAAGTTTCAGCTTAGATAGAACTATGTTAGGATAATGCAGTTTAGGCTTGTCCAGAGCCTTAGCTTAATAATCACAATCACTAGAAGGTTTTGCGCAAATTCTTTCTCTGCAATTACATGCATGCATCTGCATAAAAAATGAAGGGTTACTTGATAAGAGCTAATCTAAAATACCAAAAAGAATGCTAAGTATTTTCTCTTGTTACAAAACACTCAGACCCAAACAGAGAATAAAAATGATTGCTGCTGACCTTGCTTTCTTGTGGGAGACATGGGGATCATCACAGGTTAGAGCCCACCACTCAACAGATAAGCAGGCATTCCTTAGAGGAGACTAAGCGAAATGAAAACAAAATGCCTTTCATAGTTTTACAAATACCTGTATCCCCTCCCAATTGGACCCTGCAGTAAATCCTTAACTTCTTGTAGGAACAACTCTGCAACACATTACAAAAAAGAAAGCATTATAAAGCATTAAGAACATTCTATCCATGTCAAGGTCAGGGCATGTATTATTTCTTTTTCCAGATTTAAAAATACTTCAGAAAATATATTCAAGATTAGATGTGAGTTTGGGACTATATTTATGTTTTTTATCAATCCAATATCTCGACATCAAGCTTCTGTAAGCTATTGTTCTCCAAATTTATTGGACAACAACTATATTTGCCAACAAGCTTGATTGGCAGGGGATGATGGAGTCTATTTTGCAACAGAGAATCCAACTGGAGAAGGCTGTTATAGGAATTACCTGAATCCAATGCAATTCAAGTCTCCAGGGAAAATCTACAGTACCACACTGAGTATATAATTTTCTTTCAAAACTAACATTACTTGTAATGAAAACAAGCAAGCTCAGAGAACAGCAAGGACTCCTCAAAAGTACTGTTTCGTTTCAAGTGAACTACTTTTCAAACTGGTTTGTCATTGCATTTTCTGAGATAATTCCCCAATCTAGCCAACAGTCCTCTAATTCCTAGGGGGTGCCACCTGCTAAATCTCTGTAGATGGTTTATTTGTTTGATTTATTTCTATAGCCATTCATCAGACAAAATGATTCCATTGGATGACTTCATCCCAACCAGTATGTTGGCTGGAAATTATAGTTTTCCTTCAGAATATCTTGGTTGTTAGTTGAGACCCAGCACGATCCCATGGACAATGTTCGTCCAGGCCTTCCTGTCCTCTGCCATCCTCTGGAGTCCATTTAAGCTCATGTCTACTGCTTCGGCAACTCCATCCAGCCACCTCATTCTCTGCCGTCCCCTTCTTCTTTTGCCCCCCCATCTTTCCCAGCATTAGGCTCTTCTCCAGTGAGTCCTTCCTTCTCATTAGGTGGCGAAAGTTTCATCTTCAGGATCTGGCTTTCTAAGGAGCAGTCAGGGTTGATCTCCTCTAGGACTGATCGGTTTGATTGTCTTGCAAGATAATTCATAAGCCCAGTTTAACAGATGAAAATTATTAATACAAATATTGCATGAACATTAAATGTTACTTTGAAGATGGGGACTTACAAATATTGCAAAACAACCAACCCTACTTGTCCCAAAGGTGCTTTTTCAAGAGACAACTAGTGTTTCTTTGTGTTTCTTTGAAGATGTTTTGCTTCTCATCCAAGAAGCAGAAAATATTAAATCAATGCATACATTAAAAATGGCAAATGCAAAATCCAAATTCTTTTATTCCCATTGCCCTATCTCATATGAAAATTTCCAACCTCTAATTTTTGGGGGGTGGGGGAGGAAAAAACCTCTCTCTACAGGTATCAAAAAATAGGTGTGAAAACATAAAAATAGATGCCCAAATCTTTCCAATATAGATCTGAAAAAGTTGTTTTCAAGCTTGGATACTTCGGATATGTGGATATGAACTTTCTTAATTCCCCAGCATGCCAGGATGCTTGCTGAGGAATTATGGGAGCTCAAGTCCACATATCTTCAAGCTGTCAAGATTGAGAAACACTCTGTGCAGGATTTCTGGGGTTGTGTCAGAGGTGGTATTCAGTCGGTTAGGCAAACCGATAGTGGCAGCTGCAGGAGGCTCCGCCCGCCCACCCTTGCGAAGGTCGTGCAATGACGTATTGCACGACCTTCTGCAGCATGTGCGCTCACATTTGTGAACTGATAGGGAAGGTAAGTGAATCCCACCACTGGATTGTGTGTATGTGTGTCAGTAAAATAAACAGGGTTTGAAAAGAACTGCAGCTTTACCACTTGCAATAGTGAAGTTAATTATACAAATAATCAAGTTTACAGAAACCGGTAAAGGAGAATTCATGACCCCACAAAACCTTTCAATGGCTCAGTGGCTTTTTCTGTTGAGTTGATGGACACTGAAAAAGTATGAAGTCGCAAAATAACAAGCAAGAACTTGCTGTTTCTGCAATTTTGTGATAGCAGGCATTTTTTTTCCTGGTATTTGGCTGCTGGGACAGAAGATGAATGCAGCTTCTCAGATTTCAAATGCTCAGAACAGACAGGTCAAGCAGTGGGAAACTAATTCATTTTCCAGAATGGGAGGAGGGAATGGTCACACGTGGGTTTTATCACAGCCTGATTGGTCCAAGGCTGAGAGGAAATCTATAAATACCGGTGCCTGTCCATTGCTAGCCCAGATTCTCTCTCAGCCTGGTCCAAGCTGTAGAGTAGTTGGATAGGTTCTGTTTGTTTTCTCCTTTTGGGTGAGTTCTATTCAATCTGATTCCTATTTGGCTAATTGGGCACTTTAAATTCAAATTCTAAATTGATCTGCTGCGGCCCCAAGGGACAGATCTCTGCCTCGGGCGGCTGGGGGAGAGCCCAGTGGGGCACCAGTCTCCCCCCCGCAGGCCAGGAACCTTTGCCCGTCCCCGGGTGCGGGGGTACGGTTCCATTCAAACTGCTTCGTTCAAACTACTTGAAGGGGCTGTTTTTTTGCAGCATTCAAACTGCTTCGTTCAAACTACTTGAAGAGGCTGTGTTTTTGCAGCAGGAAAGTGAAAGTGAAACTTTAAGCCTCGAGGCTCCAGTGTGCAGATCGCTCCGGAGGGGGCCCCTCGCTGCAGGCTTCCTTTGTTTGTGTTGCCGGGGAGACAGAGCAGGGGGGGAGAGCGGCTCTCCCTGCTCAATTTAAAGTGAAGCCGGCTAGAAGCCTGGCTGGGCTGCTGGTGATTATTTCCAGCCCTTTTCTCCCGCGCACGGAGTTCCGGTGGCCATTTTGGAGGCTGCCACGTGCGTGAGGCCTTGCCTTATTGACGGGCCTAGTGCGGCCTAGTGAGAGGCCTTGAGCCTAGGTCTCCCCACAGGCTTCAGGCCCTGGTCTCAGGTGGGACTTTGGAGGCCGATTCCTGCTCCTTTCGTCAGACACGTGAGTGGGGCATGGACGAGGGAGCGGAGATTCCCCAGGGGCAAGGGGCAGGCCCTACTGGGAGTGAGGAGGCCTTGGATCGGGAGGTGGGGAGGGGGGCTCCCCCTCAGAGATCCCTTTCTTCAAGGCGCCCCTCCAGTTCTGTCTCTAGGGATGAGGCAGCTCGCCATAGGGCGCTGGAAAGGACCTTTGCCAGGGCAGAAAGGCAGGCCCAGTCCTCCAAGCCTTTATCTAGGGACAGATCCAGGTCCCCTGTTAGGCCCATTTCAGAAAGGTCTCTACTTAGAGGTTTTAGCCCGGCTTCTTCATGCAGCTCCCCTGGTAGGTCGCAGGCCTTCTCCAGGAGGGGGCGTTCTCCATCCCCCATAGATGATCCTCTGGAGGGCACGTCCAGAGGCCCCTGTTCCCCCCAAAGGTTGGCTCCTCAGGGCCCTGCTTCTACTTATGGGGATGTGGAGGATCTGGATAATCTCCCTGAAGGGATTAAGAGGCTTATTTCGGCAGCCATCACTCGGGGCATTGCCCAGCGGGACAAAGGCTCCCTTTACTCTAGGCATGGGGGGCTGAACAGGGCTCAGTTTCGGGCTTCCTCCCCTTCCATGATCAGTGAGGCTTCCTTCCTGGGTGGGGGGGGGGGTTACCCCAGGAGATGGGATTCTCAGATGATGAGAATACCACTGTTTCGGAGGAGCCTTCTTCTAAGGTCCTATTTATGCCCGCCTTGTTTAAAGTTCTCTTGGATAAGGCGAGGCACACCACCAAGGTCGGAACTGGGGATCCCTCTGTGCCCCCCCCAAGGGATCCCGACATGGTCATGTTCTCTGCCACGGCCACCAACAAGGAAGAGATCCCTGCCCCTCCCTTGTTCCTAGAGGTTCTGACCGACCAGTGGGCTAAACCTTCCACTTTCTCTTCTCCAGGTAGTACCGACCGTCGGCATTATAACATGGAGCAAACCTTTGCTCAGGCCATTCAGCTCCCGACGGTTGACACCCCTGTGGCCGCATTGGTGTCCTCCTCCCCGGTGGTGTCGGGCGATGCGGCAGATAAGATGAAGCCGGAGGATAAGCGCGCAGAGCTTACGTTGCGGAAGAACTTCAACGCCACAGCGTGGGCCATTAAGGCGGCGGCCTCGGCTTCCTACTTTAATCGTGCCATGGTCATGTGGCTCAAGAAGCTGCAGGCACGCATTCCCATACAGGAGGACCGGATCCATCAGGATCTGGTCAAGATTCTGGCGGCGTGTCAGTTTTCAGCTGACGCGACCTTGGACACGGTCAGGTTTGCTTCTAGCGCCCTGGCCACCTCGGTCACCTCCCGTAGGCTCCTGTGGTTGCGCCATTGGCAAATGGACAACAAAGCGAAATGGGATTTGGCGGCTGCCCCCTTCAAGGGGCCCGATCTCTTCGGGGAGGCTCTTACTCGCATCCTCGTGGAGGATAAGGACAAGAAGAAGGTCCTACCCTCCACGGCTAAGAAGGCCGAGAACAAGTCACGTCCCTTCCGTAGGCAACGGTATAGGGCCCCTAACTTCAGCTATAACCAGCACTTCTCTTCTTTCTCTTCTGACAGGCATTTCTTGGGGCAGCCCTTCCAGGACAGGAGCCGTTTCCAGGGCCAGGCTCGGCGGCCCTTTCGGGGGGGAGGCGGCCGTCCCTTCCGCAGGGGGAAGTGACTCGAACCCGAGTCATCCCATCGGCGGCCGCCTCGCTCTTTATGCGGACCGGTGGGACGACATCACGTCGGACGCCTGGGTTCGAGCCACGGTTCGTTACGGGCTCAGGTTAGAATTTCTCTCCACTCCTCCAAATCTCTTTCGGTCGTTCCCTCCACCCCGGAGTCGAGAGCGCCGCCGCCTGATGAGTCGGGCGATCGCCCACCTCCTCGAAATCCATGCGGTGGAGGCGGTTCCCGCAGGGGAACGGGGCCGGGGCCATTACTCAAATCTCTTCGTGGTCCCGAAGAGCACGGGGGGTTGGAGAGCAATTCTAGACCTCAAGCGCCTGAACAGGTTTCTGGTCTACAGGCGGTTCAAAATGTCATCGCTCAAGTCCATCCTTCAGGGCATCAGGAAAGGCGATTTCCTGGCCTCCGTGGATCTCACGGAGGCCTATCTTCATATCCCCATCTTGCCCGCTCATCGCCGGTTCTTGAGGTTCTCCCACGGGCCCCACCATTACCAGTACAGGGCTCTTCCCTTCGGCCTGGCCTCGGCCCCGAGGACCTTCACAAAGGTCCTGGCGGCTCTGGCGGCCCATCTGAGATCGGTCCCGGTCCGCCTCCAATGTTATTTAGACGATGTCTTGCTTCAGGCGGGCTCCCTGTCTCAGGCCGTTTCAGATCTTCAGATTACCATTCGAAGCATCCAGGCCCTGGGGTTCTCGGTAAACTTCGAAAAGAGCCATCTCACTCCCTCCACTCGCATTCTGCATCTGGGGACAGTCATAGATTCCAAGTTGGGGGAGGTGCGTCTGTCTCAGGAGAGGCAGGTCAGCCTTCGTCGGCTGGCAGAGAGCGTTCGCACAAAGCGCTCCGTTTCCATCCTCTCTCTGTCGCAGTTATTGGGCAAGATGGTCTCTTGCATAGGGATTGTCCCGTGGGCCAGACTCCATCTTCGGCCCCTTCAATGGGAGCTTATCCCCTATCAGAGGGGACGAATGAGCAATTCCCTTCGGACTCTCCGCATCTCGACGGGAGTCCGTGCATCCCTGGTGTGGTGGCTCTCCCCGGCCATCCAGCGGGGGTGTCTGTTCTGGGAGCCGAACAGGGTGACCGTCACCACGGACGCGAGTCTGTCGGGTGGGGGCCCTGGTGGGCTCTCGGTTGGCTCAGGGCAGATGGACGGCCTCGGACCTCCGTCACAACATCAATTGGCTGGAACTGAAGGCCGCGCGTCTGGCTCTGAGTCACTTTCGCTCCTCGGTGGAAGGGAGCCACGTTCTCCTCCTGACGGACAATGTGGCCACCAAGGCGCACATCAATCGTCAGGGCGGGACCCACTCGAGAGCCCTCTGGCTGGAGGCTCTGCGATTGGGGTCGTGGGCGGAGAAACACTTACAGTCCCTGGTGGCGGAGCACATCTCGGGACTCTCCAACGTCCAGGCGGACTGGCTCAGTCGAGCAACTCTGGACAACGGCGAGTGGCAACTCCACCCGTCGCTGTTCCGGGAGATCTGTTGTCGGTTCGGGTCCCCCCGGGTGGACCTGTTTGCGTCTCCCGAGAACACACAACTCCCGCGTTTCTTCACCCGTTTCCAATCCAGCTCGGCAGAGGGCACGGATGCCCTCAGGAGCCGGTGGCCCCCGGGCCTCCTCTATGCCTTTCCCCCCATTCCACTCATCCCGGGGACCGTCAGGAAGGTGGTGACGGAAAGGGCCCTGGTCATTCTGGTGGCCCCGTTTTGGCCCAGGAGACCCTGGTTTGCGGACCTGGTTCAGCTGTCAGTGACTTCCCCGTGGAGGATTCCGCAGGGGGAGGTGGTCTTACGGCAGGGGGCCCTGATTCACCCAGAGCCTCAGTGGCTTCAGCTGACCGTTTGGCTCTTGAACGGCGGCTTCTAAGGGGGGCTCATCTGTCTTCCGGGGTCATTCGCACCATCGAGGCGGCCCGTCGTCCCTCAACGACCCGCATTTATAACTCCACCTGGGCAGCGTTCGTCCGCTGGTGCTCCCCCAAGGGCATCTCTCCCGTCAGAGCCACCATCCCCAACGTCTTGGATTTCCTTCAGAAGGGCCTGGAGGACGGGCTCTCGCAAAACACCTTGCGTCGCCAAGTGGCGGCTCTGTCCTCGGTCTTGGGGGGGGCGGGATCTTCTTCTCTTTCCCAGTCTCCTCTGGTCAAGCTGTTCCTCAAGGGGGCGGCAAATCTCAGGCCTCCCCCCGTTCATAGATTCCCCACGTGGGATCTTCCGCTTGTCCTCAAGGCATTAACAAGGGCCCCGTTTGAACCTCTCCGCTCGGTGCACTTGCGCTTCTTATCACTGAAGGTGGTCTTCCTGGTGGCCATCACTTCCGCCCGGCGTATATCCGAGCTGGGCGCCCTGTCTTGTAAGGACGACCTCTGTCATTTTCACCAGGACAGAGTGGTCCTTCGCCTTGACCCGGCGTTCGTCCCCAAGGTAAATACCCCCTTTCACAGGGCTCAGGAGATCGTCCTGCCTGACTTCTGCCCGAGTCCGTCCACTGACAGGGAGCGTCTTTGGCATCGTCTGGATGTCCGCCGTGCCTTGCGGATCTACCTCCGGCGGACCAAGGATTTCCGCAAGTCGGAGGCCTTGTTTGTCTCCTTCCTACCTGGAGCTCTGGGTTCGAGGGTGTCCTCGGCTACCATCGGCCGTTGGCTGCGTCAGGCCATCTCGGAGGCCTACGTGGCCTCAGGGCGGCCGGTTCCGTCAGGCGTCACGGCGCACTCTACAAGGAGCGCGGCAACCTCGGCAGCGTGGGCCACGAGGGCCCCGTTTGAAGACATCTGCCGGGCGGCTACCTGGGCCTCTCCAACCTCGTTCATCCGGCATTATCGTCTGGATGCTTTCGCGTCAGCGGACGCGTCTTTCGGTCGTAGGGTCCTACAGGGGGTGGCAGCTGAGGCTCCCCTTGGTTCCTAGAGTTCCTGTTCTCCCTCCCTGGGACTTTAGCTTGGGTATGTCCCACGTGTGACCATTCCCTCCTCCCATTCTGGAAAAAGGACGTTGGTCTTACCTGAACGTCTATTTTCTGATGGGAGGAGGGAATGGTCACAACCCGCCCTGAGTTCTGTCTGTTGGGGCCAAGGGGAGGGCCCGGGGGGTGTTTCCCGGGGTTTGTTGTGTTGTTTCTTGTTTTTCAGTTGTACCGTTCATGTTCGAGAATCTGGGCTAGCAATGGACAGGCACCGGTATTTATAGATTTCCTCTCAGCCTTGGACCAATCAGGCTGTGATAAAACCCACGTGTGACCATTCCCTCCTCCCATCAGAAAATAGACGTTCAGGTAAGACCAACGTCCTTTCTCTTCTGGGCAAGCCAACAGAAGTCGAAGAAAATTTGCTAGATTAAACTTTTTTTTAAAAAAAGTGTGCTTAATTACCAAACCTTTCACCCATCACTTCTATCTAAAATTAGACCTTTGTTTTATAACACTTCCACACTTTCCCTTAGAGCAATCCCACTTTGACCCAAAATTTATCCAACATTATTAGTGAATTAATGATCATAACATGGCAGCTAGCTCTGCATAACACATGTGAATTGCCCTATATAAGTAGCATATTTATTATATAAGTTGCTTAGGCTAATAAGAGTAGGTTAACCCCTTGGAACCTTGGTCATGAAATGAAATGGATAGCCTCAGGGAAACCTATACATGAAATTATTCCTTAGTACTAGAGGAGTAGATGGAAGGCAATCCTTTGCTTTTCTCAGCATATTCCAAAAAGCACTGTGGAGAGGGAAAACAAGAGATTTGGCCCAATTATTATAAGATGCCCCAATGAATGTATAAGGAACAAATTCAGGTAGCCCTCATTTAGCTACAACAATGGGGACTGCCAGTCTGGTCGACAAGAAAAATGGTAACTAAGCAAAACCACAACTGAACATGATCTTACTTCATCTTTCCTTTGCTGGTCGTAAATGCAAGGATTGGTTATAAAATTACTTTTTTATCTCCAACTGCAAATAGTCATTACATGTACAAGAGCAGGCCCTCAAGGGGCGGAATCAAGAGAGGACTCAACCTAGAATTGTTACATGTTCACACACACTCCCAAGTCCAACCCTTGAATTTTGTTAACTCTTATCTAGCGCTAATTTAGTGCTGACCATAAGTTGACCAGATTCTTGCATATAGCCTTGACCAATAAATTTTCTGAACTGGAACTTAGGCATGACCCTTATTCTTCATACCTGACACTAAATGAGGCAGTTGCTAAACAACTTTCTTGTATATCACCTTTTTATTTGATCAGATTTTCTTGGCATCCAACAAGAACACTGATAGAAGCTCTAATTCATAACATGTTGTCCTAGATCTTGTGAACCTTTAGCAACCAACAATTCTCTTATCTTCAGAAAGGTATACAATTAAATGTACAAGATTAGTAGTCCTCAACTTGGCCCTCCTTCAATTCATAACACAATAGTTTTAGAAAAATCTGGGAGTTGAAATGTAAAACATGACACAAGGTTCATGGTCGCTGTCTTACAGGGTCTTAAACTGCAAATAAAAGCTTCAAAAGTGCTATCCATTTCCTTTGTGTAAAGAACTATTCGTTGTAAACATGCTCAGCTGCAAAATCAAAGGGATTATTATGAAGACAATGTATTTCAGCTCTAAGCTAGGTCTGAGAAAGAATAGTTAGTCATGTAGATTGAACAGTAAAGTTGACTCATCTAATTTGATATACAGCTAGTCCTCAACTTACAACAATTTGTTTAATGATGGTTTGAAGTTACAATAGCACTGAAAAAAAAAGACTTATGACCATTTTTCACATTTCCATGGTCACATAATTTACATTTGAATGCTTGACAACTAGTTCACATTTATGAGTTGCAGTGTCCTGGGGTCATGTGATCCCCTTTTGCAATCTTCTGACAAACAATGTCAATGGGGAAGCTAGATTCACTTAACAACCATGTTATTAACAACAGCAGTGATTCACTTAACAAATGTGACAAGAAAAATTGTAAAATGAGGCAAAATTCACTGGACAAATTCATCACTTAGGAACATGCATTTTGGGCTCAATTGTGGTTGTAAGTAAGTTGAGGACTACCGGTATATAACTTTCCTTTGTTCCTAACCAACTTTTGTCTTCAGAAGCAGAATATCCAACAAAATGCCTATAACAAAATTGAATATACAGCTCATTTATGGAAAACTCTAATGTATATTTTAAGCAGTTTGTTCCTAATTTTAATTCCCTGCAATGATACATTTTCTTTTATCAGTTCAGCAACAAATCAGATTTAATTCTCTCAAAACAGTGAGCTAATCAGTTCTGAAACATATTTCAGAACATCTGTTGCAGTTCACGTGGTCAATGCATGAGGAAAAAAGGACAATGCATCTAAGAACATACAGGTTTGAGTAGTAATAGACCAGCACTCTCTTACTTTATTGATTGCAGAACAAGGAAAGAAAATAATCACTAATATAAACAGGTCCAGAATAAATAGATACACTGACCATTGGCTTACTTGAAAGGTCCTTTTCTGTGGACTGCGGGAGAGTCCAAGCATGGGTTAAATTAGTCTGGTTGCCCTTTTTCCTGGCCATGCCTCCTGGCTCTCCTTAATGCCAGTTTTTTTAGCAGCTCTGGAACCAGTGAAGGCTGATGATGTGATGAAGAAAACAAAACAAAAAAATGTCCGAGTCAATATGATTTCCGCAAATCCCTGTTCCCGGAGGCCACTGGGCGGGGTTGGATTCTCCCGCAGTGCACAGAAAAGGACCCTTCAGGTCAGCCAATAGTCATTTTCCTGTGCACTGCTTGGAGAGTCCAAGCATGGGACATACCCAAGTTAATTGTCACTGGGACGGGAAGAAAATCTGTCCTGGGATTCGATCGTGGAAACAACCCCCTTCAGAACCCGCCTGCCGAACAATGCTTTGGCCAAGGCGTACATGTCCAATTTACAGTTTCTGACAAAGAGCAATGGTGACAACACGTAGCTGCTCTGCAGATTTCGTATATTGTAGCCTGGGTTGCCCAGGCAGCGGTGGTTGAGGCGCTCCTTGTGGAATGAGTGGTGATATGTTGAGGGACCGCTTTGGACTGGTGCTCATATGCAGTTGCAATGCACGCTCACAGCCATCTGCCGACAGTAGAAGCTGTTACTTTTCGTCCCATGGACCCTGGCTGGAACAACACAAAAAGGGCCTCGGACCTGCGGAAGTCTGTAATTCATTTAATGTATGTACGCAGGGCCCGTCTGATGTCCAGGATGTGCCAGACACGTTCCCTCGGGTGTCTGGGACACGGGCAAAAGTTCAGTTAAATTACGTCTTGCACCCCTATGGAACCATGTGATAACATTTGGGATAAAGGCTGGGTCCAGATGAAGTATAACCCTGTCTGGATATATAATACATAGGTCCTTTCCGACAGACAGGGCCGCCAGTTCAGATATTCTCCGAGCAGAAGTTATTGCGACAAGAAACCAGTCTTAAGTGTGAGGTGCCAGAGATAAGTCATACAAAGAGGCTCAAAGGGAGCTGAAGTAAGAGCCTGCAGGATCACCAATAACTGCCAGGTCAGATACCAGTGTACCACCAGAGGACGCATATTGGAGGCACCCTTGAGAAAACACAAAAACCCTTGGTAATCTGCTGAGGGGCTGAGCCGAATCTCCACACCAAACAGTACATAATATGGCAACCTGGAGATGAAGAGTGTTGAGAGCAAGTCCCTTATCGAGGCCTTCCTGTAGAAAGTCCAACAAACAGGGCACAGGTGCTGTGACCGGGTAAAGCTGGAGATTGTCACAGCACTTGGCGAAGGTGGCCCACATGGAGTTATAAATTTTGGTCGTCGAAGGTCATCTGGATTGTACGTATCACCTCCTCCGACAGGCCGTCCCTCCTCAGGAGGTCCCCCTCAAGTGCCAGACAGCCAACTGGAGCCACTGCGGATCCAGGTGGACGTTGGTCCCTTGGCTGAGAGAGACCTGGCCTTGAGGGATTCGCCATAGGCTGGACACCAATAGGCTGATGAGGTCGGCATACCAGAACCTCTGGGGCCAGTGAGGCCCTACCAGAAGCACCTCCGCCTTCACGGTAATTTTGCGGTTCACCTGAGGTAGAAGTGGAAGTGGAGGAAACGCATATAACAGCTCTTGAGGCCACTTGCAGCGGAGGGCGTCTGTCCCTTCCACTCCCGGTGAATGGAAGCAGGAGAAGAAGCATTGGAGCTGCATGTTCTCGCAGGAGGCAAACAGGTCGATTATGGGGGTGCCTAATCTGCAGGACAGCTGGCGAAACAGGACCGGATGCAATCGCCATTCTGCATTGTCTATGGTGATCCTGCTCAACTAGGTGTTGAGGTCGCCAGGTGTTGTCCACCCCCGAGATGTGTTCGGATCGGATGGATTCGATGCAATGCTCTGCCCACCTGCCCAGGCCTTTGCTTCTGCCATGAGCTTCCTTGACCTCGTGCCACCCTGGTGATTTATGTGTGCCTTGGTGGCCACATTGTCCATTATTAGTAGTACATGCCGGTATAGAATGTCCTGTTGGAAATGATGCAGGGCGAGTCTTGCTGCCCGCAGCTCCAAACAGTTGATGTTGCAAGCCGCTTCGGCAGGAGACCACTTGCCCTGAGTCACGCAATGTCCCATGTGTGCACCCCAGCCAGCGAGGCTGGCGTCCGTTGTGATTACTACTCTCACAGGTTCTTTGAAGAGATGATCTTGTAGCAGGGCCCTACCCCCTCTAGTCGGCATCTGATCCTGCCTCTGAAGCCCCTTGGCTATGCTCTGGGAGATAGCACGTGTGATAACCAATTGCATGTGGGTGGACAGTTCGGGCTCCTGGACATCACTGGGTCTATTCCCCCCTGGAGGAAGAGTTACCCTGGTTTACAGGGGATGGGGCTGCCCCCCAAGGAGGGAACCCTGATTCCGGTTCAGTGGCCGAAGAGGGCGCAGTGGAGCCTGGATCCTCCAAGGATCTATCCAGGGATAGATCCTGTGACTCCACCTCTTCTTCAATGACCCTTAGTGGATCCCCCATGGGAGATCATGGAAGAACAGTTTCGACCCCTGCGGAAGTCTGCTGGGTCCCCTTTGTAACCTGGCATTGGGCCTTCTCGAACTGCTTGAGAGTCCTCTGCCGTTGTGCCGCATCACTGTCTGTAGCCGTGGACGATGGTTGGTAGGGATGACTAGCTTGACTGGCTACCCTGCCCTTCCTTACCCTCTTGCCCTTGCCTGAGGATATTCCCTGGCTAGGGGTCTGGGAGGGCCCTTGTCTACCTTCAATGTGAGAAGAGAGTCCGGGCTGCTCCATAGCTACAGGGCTAGGATCGTCTGCCATCTGGAACCAGGCACTGATGAATGACAAGGAGCGATGGAGACTCAGGTGACTGGATCAGGAACAGATGGTACTGCTGGTGATATTGTGAAGCTAAAGGCACAGGTAATAAGGATCAGAGTCAAGAGTCAATCCATAAACCACCACTGAATGTGTAAGTTATTGACGCTCATTGCCAAGAGTCAATCAATAAAAGCAGCCACAGCTTGAGTTGAGGAGATCTGTTGAAGGAAACGCAGACTGGTTGCAAAGGTTGCAACGCTGGTTGCGAAGCCTGGCAGATAACGCAGAGAGGGCGCACAAGTTGAATCCAGCCCTCTCTGTGCTGGTGTATGACTTCCAGGCAGCCAAGACACCAGCACCTCCTTGATCCGATGATCCTGAGTCCTAGGGCAACCAGACTAATTTAACCCATGCTTGGACTCTCCAAGCAGTGCACAAGAAAATCTAGGTTTCAGTGGTCTCTAGAGTCAACTCCAGAGATGTAAGTTACTGTCAAATAACAGTCACAACATAATGGAAAACATTAATAACACTTAATTTTGGAGATATCAGATTGTGTCAGATGTCACATTGGAAAAAATTTGCTAGCCAAGATTTATGCGAGCCAAGTATCTTTCACAATCCCATGAACCCACACAAAGCCCCTAAATCATATTACAGTTTAACATAATACTTAGACAAGTTAATTTAATCAACTATACTCTTGACAGCAGAGGCACAAATAAGACAGATGATGGCTTCTGTATGCAATTGTACAGTGCTAATTAACAGTGTTCCTTTGCAAAGACGTGATTTGCACTATCATCATCATTTACTCCACTTTTGACTGGAAGAGAGCCCACCTTATAGGGCTTACTCTCATTTCATCTCTCCATTCCTTCCCAACCAAATCCTTATTTCCTTTCTCAATAATTCATGTTTTGTGTCACACTCAACCAAGCACCATTATGCAGGCAGGGAGATTGGCAGAGAGCCAGCATGTTCTGTCTGCTATTCTGCCAAATGTGAATACAACCCCACCCAGGGGTATACCTGATTTGGATCTAACCCTATTATAAAATATATAGAGGGGATGCTCTACTCTTTGTTTGCAAAGAAGACTAAGCACTGGAATCAGTAACATTTTAGTGATGGCACCATAAGATGCCATCTTTTATTTGCATGTTTCCTATATGGTTTCTTTGGTCCAAGCTCAGCTTTACATATGAACCTAACTATTCTCTTTTATACTACCCATCAAGATACTATTAAAACAAACCCGACTTTGCCAGGTGTGCAAACTCCACTGTATTTTCCTCACTCAAAGAACTATAAATACACTTGACCTACCCAACGGAAAAACCTAGTGCAACCTATCCATCTGTTCTGACTCTTCTAGTCACATTCAAAATAATTATGGTTCTTATTTGGTTTTAGGCTAAACATGCTAAATTGCAACATTTTAACCATTATTAAATGAATAAGCAAAATGCTTGGATTGAACAGCCTACTCAATCATAAAAGCTATGGTTTATGATACATAAATGGCTGAATTCACACCCACTAAATTATTAGATATGCTACACTGCTGAAATGTCCAAGTCCAATTTTATAATACTGAATCTAGTTTATGTTACTATTCTGAAGTAACATACCTAGAACAGAGTCAGAAGCAATTCAGGTAAATGAGGTGGATGCAAATATCTTCAAACCTGTGGAATATTTATGTCAGCCAAACATGCAACTTCACTTTATAATGGAAAATGGATTACAACTTTATGAATTTCCTAGCTTTAAACTATGTCTTACCAGTATCTTTTTACTATTTCCAATTCTTTGAATTCTTAGGCTTATGATTATATTTTTTTCTTTCATCTAGGATTGAAGGCAGACTCATCAGATGTTTTCAAACTTGTTGTTCTGATCATCTCTAATAGTTTAGAAGTAGTTAATGAGCAACTTCTAAAAGTTACTAGAATGTGTGCCTTGCAAACGTCCTTTAAAAGTTTTTGTCTACTTACATGCAAGATGACTAATCTTATTGTCCTACAATCTCCTCAAGAGAAGCAGCCATCTTGACTACAAGTTGTCCAACTTCCCATCCATTCACTACTCAGAGAGCTTCCAAGGAACGTTGCTGCAGTCATCTTCAGTTCACCATACCTCCCCCAGAAACCACTCAGATTCACTTTTCATCTTATTCCACCTTCAAATATTCTTTAGCCACACTGGTATCTCGGTTGCTTCAAAACTTGTCCAATTTGGTACTCAATGTATTTTGATGTGAAAATTTTATCCTGCTATTCATCGTTAGTTTTGTACTCAACACACTATAATAGAAAGAGGGGGATGGCCATGGAGAACAGATAAAACAACCACATGAGAAGGTCATTACAAAAGGAAGTAGAGGATGGACAGGAGTTAGTCATACTGGGAAGGTTGTTGAAATAGGAAAAGGGGGATGGCAATGGAGAGCAGACAGGAAGTCCTTCCCAACCAAAACAAAGGGTCACATGGTTTGTTTGGTACTCGTCATTTTTAGTATTTGTCACACCTCCCGGAACCAATTAATGATGAGTACTGAGATATAACTGTACTACATTTCCTAAAGGTCCTCAATTCATCTATGAGCCAGTATGGATAAACTCAGAGACAGGCACTGAGGGACAAACTTTTGAAGCCAGTACAAATATTCCACCAAACAGCCTACTGGGCCACTGGAAAAACTCCAGACATCTGATGTCAATCAGTCAGATTTATAAGATGCCTAGATAGACAACTCTAATTGGGCCATTTGCCAATCAAGTATCCTCAGTATGGGAGTCCTTGGGTGATTTTAGGATCAACTACAGCCTATCCTACCCTGTAGTTTCAATGAGAATAAACTAAAGAGAGAGCCACACAGAAATCATTCTGAGCTCTTGGAGAAAGGTGATATATAAATAAATTCAATTAAAAAATAGCCTAAAACTGAAATGACACAAAATAAGGCTATAAACGTTATACATATATGTTTATTCTCCC
This sequence comes from Thamnophis elegans, assembly GCF_009769535.1. NCBI lineage: Eukaryota > Metazoa > Chordata > Lepidosauria > Squamata > Natricidae > Thamnophis > Thamnophis elegans. The sequence goes on along the minus strand of NC_045544.1, from coordinate 90,536,661 downwards.
ACAGCATCAAAAGAACAAATGGCTGATAGGTTATTTAACCTATTTTCAAAATGCCTACTATACATTATAAATGAGATTGCATACAGAATTTGCAGTTTTTAATAACACATTTATGTGTCTGTATTATTTCAGTAACAATCATTATGCAGAACTATCTTCCTAGTTTTAGCCAAAAGTAAAACAGAAAGCCTATTTGAGTTCAAAAATTGCCAATACGGTACAATTTAAAGGAACAATTTTTGAACCAGGGTCCCTCAAATGAGCTGAATGTGTCCAAAATCTGGGACCTATAGTATCTATGGGATGAAATTTGTGAAAGTTGTGGTTGTTTCAGTGCCACCATGCCTTCTGACTATAGTTCCCAGAACCCTTTGGATTATGTGGCAAAAGGGAAGAGGGGTCTGATCCCTGCACCGAATTGGCTGACAACAATGTCCAATGAGTAAGCAATGATTGGTACTTTGAAACTAAGACTGAAATTTGAAATTTCTTAATGGTGTAAGGGAAAGAAAAGGAAGTGATCTGAATGCCTGCTTACGAAGTAGGACTGACTGGGACACTGGCAGTCAACAGAAGAGGTGAACCCTCTTCCTCCCTGGAGCGGGCCTTTGGAGACACACCAAGATGCAGAGTAGGGGTACAGTTTTCCTTGCAGACCATGGCTCCCTTTGTTCCCTCTCCCTTAGCAAAGTAGCAGGCATTTCTGTGGGTTAGTCAACTATCAGAAGTGATTTCTGACACTCCCTGCCAGTTCCCACAAGCGCCATCAATGGGCAAGCTGGCAGGAAGTTGGAAGACACTTCCACTCCCCCTGTTTTTTTTCCTCCTGCTTATGATCATTCTATTTCTCTGTTTAAGTAAGAAAATATCTCTGAAAGGATGACCTAATGGGTCATGGTTGTCCAGTTCTTGTCATACACTGTCTTGATATACCTTCCTATATCCTTTTTGCTTAGCCAAGTTACAGCTAAATAAAGAATCTTAAAAAGCTAAATAGAAGAAAAACCACATCAAAAAGTTATATTTATTTAACAGATATTGCTTTACAATTCTAAAACACCCACAGCCCAAGCCAAATGTAACTTCAAAAAAAGACAGCATAACAAAATAGCTGCAGAGCAAACCAATTTATGAAAAATGGTGTTTTATGCTAGAGCAGCGATGGCGAACCTTTTTTGGCTCATGTGCCATAAATGGGGGGAGCGCAGTGTGCGGGCATGCCGTAACCATAATGCAATGTGTGACCCCCCCCCCATGCACATACACACACTACAGGCGCGACCCCCCATTTTTTGCATGCTATTTTCGCCCTCTCCAGGCTCCAGAGGCTTTATAGGAGCCTGGAGAGGGCAGAAACAGCCTCCCCCACGCCGCCCCGGAGGCCCTCTGGAGGCTTCATGGACCTTCAGGAGGCTTCCCTGAAGCCTCCGGAGCAGTCAAAACGACCCTCCGAGCAAACCGGAAGTGACTTCCGGTTTGCTCGGAGGATCATTTTGAGCACTCCGAAGGCTTCAGGGACCTTCAGGGGGCTTCCCTGAAGCCTCCAGAGTGCTTAAAACGACCCTCCAAGCAAACTAGAAGGCCGTTCCCGAACTTCCGGTTTGTCCATAGGACTGGATTTTTGCGCTCCAGAGGCTTCAGGGAAGCTCATGAAGCCTCCAGAGGGCCTCGGGGAGGGGGGGGGCACTAAACCTAAAAGAGGTTTTTGAGGGTCTCATATCTTTCTTGATACTGCTAACAGAATTTTTAAAACAGGACATGGAAAAATTGTCTATCATTAAGCAATTGTAATCTTACAACACTAATAAGTCAATCGAAAGGGCAATCGTGCAAACTTAAGGCTGCAAAACAATCTAAATAAAGAATGGCTTCTGTCAAGGAAATACATCTACAAAGTATATATAATCCAATAATGCAATGTACCGGTATGTAGGATTATGCAGATCTGTCCACTATTTCAATAAACATGTTAAACTCCAAAAATAAAAACAAAAATAGGCAAAGGAGAGCTGACTAAACTCTGTCAGAACAACTTCTGTATAAACAGCCTGCCTTCTATTAATTTTACACCATATATTTTTTATTGCTAGGCAACATTTTATTACAAAACAAGTTGTAGACCACCTGCCCTCAGTGCTTTGGAGAATAGGTCAGTCCCCTCCCCTCTGCGGCAATCCTTCTCACAGTTACTGCTGTTCAGCCAAGTATTACCTATTCTATACCCGTGTTGTTGTTGTTTTGTTTTTTGTTTTTCCTAAATGCAAAATTTTACTTTGGTCACCACTGAGTTGCATTTTGTTGGATAGGGGCCAGTCTTCAAGTCTGTAAAGAGCCTTCTGGATCTTGGACCTATCTTCTCAAGTGTTAGCTCCCCCAGGTTGAAAATTCGATGAATTCCCCTTTTATGCCCTCATTTAAACCATTTATGAAGATACTGAAGAGAACTGGGCCAAAGACAGAACCTTGAGGGATGCCATTGCTTGCTTTTATCTATGTGGATATAGTTCTAGTGAGGACTACAGGATGAGTACAATTGGTCAGATAGTTACAAATCCATCTGGTGGTAATACTATCCCACATTTTTCTATTTAAGAAGTAGGCTCTGGTCTGTCACATACATTACTGTATACAGGAATATAATTACTGTATATAAGTATACTATGTCCACAGCATTTTGCTAGTCTCTTTGTCAAAGAATGCAATAATATTTATCTGGCATGATCAAATATTTTTTCAATGGTAATCATGATAATATATATGAAGCAATATTCTGAATTTGTTATTCCTAATGCTGACTGTTTATTAACATTGCCAATAGTTTTGCATGGGTTTACCAATATTCTTTCATTTGTATAAGAATTGTAATATTTTCGTGATTATATTTTTATGATTCTTGTTATTTTAATGCAATCACAATTTTAATCACAATCTAGAATAATTGGAAAATTAGAACAGCCCTCGAAAATCTTTCTACAAGTGAGATTGGCGGGGGAGGGGGAATACAAAACATACCAAGATAATCATTCACCTTACTGATAACAGCATGATGCAATGATGGGCAGAACGCTGGGTATTTTTCTAGACGACTTCACATTTGTGTAACTATGGTACTTTGTTTCCTGGCCTTAACATAAGCTGAAGCGCATTTGCTCCACAGCTTAACTCAGGTCTATAGTTCTCTGACATCAAATGATGTCACAAGATTCAACATGAAAAACTTTTCTCATAGCCAAAAAACACACTGCTGATTCTACTGGAATTGATTCATATATTAGCTAGTCATTCAGTTGCACTGTACAGAGTTGTACTGTAAAAAGAAATCCATCAACATTTATGGGTAGGTGAAAAAGTTGAATAATAAAATACAGTAAGAATCCTTGGCCTCTTAATGTCCAGCAACAATGAAGAATTTGTTCTTTTCCACATGTTGCCCACTGCCAACCTCCCTTCACTGCTACGCTGGCTGAGGCGGATGGAAATTATACTTAGTAACATCTGGAGGGCTTACCACACCTAGCACAGAGACGCAAACGGAAAAAATCACATTTCCATGCTTTTGCTCCCACTTAAGCACATACAAAAATGAAACCATGTTTTAGGAATTCTAAGTGACAATACAGTAATTGTATTTTAAAATAACTATATGCATAATTGTGGTATACACTTATGCAAGCAAATGTGTGAAACGTACACCTTTGGAAAAGACAAAAAGGAGTAGGGTTGCCTTTTAACTCTACGAGCCTCTCCTAAGGCCACATTTGGATGCACAATAACTAAAGGGAACTTGTACGGTTATGGCTTTTTTAGAGTCTTAAATTCTTAGGAAAAGCTTAAAACTTGTAAAATCCAATGCACTAAGAGGATCTACAAAGCATTTTTTTTTAAAAAGCAGCTTTCAACTTTACAATGCACACTTCACTGGAATAAAGACATCACAAGGGCAGAGAAAACATCATTTGGCACAACTTTCCTCCTTCCCTTCATTCCTGCAGCACTTTCTCAGAAAACCTTCATACAAGAAACTCAGAAAGTTCAAAACCCTCACCCTACTTGCTATATTTAAATATCCACACTTCTTTTGCAGATGTTATAAATCAAAGGACTTATCCCCAACCCCCAAATCCTTGTGCGGAGGACTGGCTGGGGATGCTGAGAAGCCTAACCCAAACCCAGCCAAAAAACATCAGGCTGGAAAAGGCCAGGTTAAGATTTTGCCATGCAAGGAACAGTAACAGATGCTACCTTGTCACAGCATTTGCTAGAGATGGATGGCTAACAGAGATTTGACTGCCAGGGAACAAAGAGGAAAGATACCCCTCCACACACCAGTGGAGAGCGGGAGGGTGACTGGCTGAAAGTTGAAGGACAGAAGTCACTCTGCAGTGCTCAGGAACTCCGCCATGGAGCAAGGAAAGTTAAACTGTTTACAGTTGTTGTTTTTTACTAATATCACAAACAGTAACCTAGAGAATTGAACAGGGATTTGGTCTAGTTACTTTCCAAATTCACTTTATTTCTAACTTTCCCTTCCATTTGCATGCAAAGCTTACAACTTAAATTGTATTTAAAGTCATTCTTCAGAAGACTCAGAAATTGCTTGTTAAGTGAGTTACATCAGAAGAAGAAGATGATAATGATGATGATAATAATAATAACAACAATAATAATAATAAGTTGATACCGAAGACACTGGCTGCAACCCTATCCACCATTAGCACTAGTCAATGATATTTGTGACACAGTTTTAAATGTTCAGTTGGTTGAGTTTCATGTTTAATGAATAAAGATAATGATAATGATAATAATAATAATAATAATAATAATAATAATAATAATAATAGCAGCAAGAAAAAATCACAAAGTACCAGGACTTGCAAATTAAAGTTGAGCGACTGTGGAAAAAGAAATCATGTGTTGTCCCGATTGTAATTGGAGCCCTTGGAGCAATACCTAAAGGGCTACCTCGCTATTTGGAAATTTTAAATTTATCAGACTTGAACATTCTGATTCTACAAAAAACCACCCTACTTGGAACAGCTTATATCCTCTGACGTTACCTAAAGTTCCTAGGTCCTTGATTAGGACTCGAGCTGTTGATCTACTAACCAGCCCTAAAGGTTGTGAATCTCACCAAAGATTAACATAATAATAATAACAACAACAACAACAATAATAATAGAAGCACAGCCGATAAAAGCACCCAAAGATTAGACTGAAGACCCGCTTACAAAGGCAAATGCGTTCTCGCACGCTAGACTCAGAAAGTTTTCGCCCAGGCCGCCACCCCCACTCCAAACTGTTGCATCTCCCGCTTACCTGTTCACATGTCTTGGGATCAATCAAATGCTGTTTTGCGCAAAGCAGCCAGATCACGAGCCTCTTTTTCTTCTCTCGCCTCCAACCCCCAGAGGGGGAAAAACACAATTTTTGAGGAAGGAGGAGGGGGAAATCCCGAATAAAATCTAGCCACGACGGATGGACCAGGCGTCTGTCTTAACCACAAGAATCCAATCCGGAGGGGGAAGAAAGTTTCAGGCGAGAGAGGTCCGTACGTTGCAAAAGTTAATCGGGAGAGGGGAGGGGGCGGGCTGAAAGGAAGAAGCGGGATACTGGTTGAGTGGGGGGGAGCGGCAAAAAAGGGGGGAGGGAAACGGCTCCGCCTTGGGTTCCCCCTCCCCTCCTAAGGCACAGGGGCGCTAGAGAAAAGTTTGGAGTTGGGGAAGGAAGCGCAAAACTCAGGAAAAAGAGAGGGGAGCGGTGGGGGAACAGGAGAACCAGGAATATTGTGGGGGGGAGGCAGGGATTACTGTCTCGCTGTTAAAACCAGGGCCGGGCGCTGCGGAGGCGGGCGCTGCGATGGGGCGAGCAGCGCCTGGCTTGCTGCTCTTTCTCATCCAAGCGCTGCTGCTCAGCGGAGACGACGATCTCGGAGTCACAGCCTAGGAATGGCAAGAATGCGGGGCGGCCGCCGGCAGTGGAAGGCAGGAAACGTCGGGGCTTTGAGTTGAGATCTTGCTTTTTTTTCTCTTTCTCCTCCTCCTCCCTCTCTCCCGTGCTTTACACACACACCACGCACAGAGTTCCCCTCCCCCGAGTACAGGAATGAAAGCCCCTCCCGACGGAAGCCCGGCCTCTCCACCGCACCGATCCGCTGAGGAGAGTTCTTTCAAACGGGAAACCGGGCAGAGCAGATGCCGAAGGAGAGACTCCTTAGACGGCACCGTCTTTTTCTTCCCCTCCCAGCCGCAGGGACTGGCTCCGAGCCCCGGTTCGCGGGTCTGCCTGGCAGCTTTGCGGGTCGTTTCAAATTTAACACGTGTTCTCGGGCGAAGGGGCACCAACCCATCGCCCCTCTCCCTTTTAGTGGGGGGGGGGCGTGCTGAACGAGCCAGGGGAGGGAGGGAGCGGTGGAAAAAAGGGACCTTTTGGGTCTCTGGCCGAGGGACGTAAAGCGAGGAACCCCGAAAAATCGGTTTCGGTAGGGAAGGAGGAGCTTTGGAAGGAGGGAAGTGAGGTTGGAAAAGCAGGCCGGGCGAAGAAACGGACCGAAGGCGGCTCTCCGCGAAGTTTGGGAAAGGCGGAGTTTAAGGAAGCCCTGCGAGCCCAGCGGCCGAGCTGGATTTGGCGAATTGCCGTCTTACCGCCCCGCTGGGAAGTAACGCTAATATAGACACCCCACCTCGCCCCCGAAGATCTGGGGTGCGTCTTTTGTAGCCAGATGTAGCTGTGGTTAGAATTTCGGCTAGTTCTTTTGGGAACTAGACGTTACATTACAAACCATAGGAGTTGGCGGTTTGGAGAAAAATGCTAGCAAATATTCCCTCAAAACGATTTTTGTCCCCCTCCCAGAAGTTGCTTGAACTGTTACGCTTTAATGGTAAATTTCTGGAATGGGTTATTGCCTGTTTTTTATGTTTTCTTTAATTTGATGGAAAGCTGGGATAGGAATGATGTAAATAAAATAGAGCAAGAATTTAAGGGGGTACTCCGGTTACCAGTATCGGCAAAGCATCATTTTGTTTTTATGACAATGTGGTTTCCTATCTCACTTCACCAAGTTTACCCAGGTGTTCAGGAAAACAAAAAACAAACGCAACATGTTTTGCATCATAGAAGAAATACAGTAGTGAAGGGATTTCATTTGTATTCCCAGCAGTGCAGCCCTGCCCACCCTCATATTTCTATTTTGCCTTCCTGATAAGCGTTCCTTAACCAAGCCAGCACAGACCTGTAAACATACACATTTCAATGCATAAACACGTAGGCCTTCTCTTTGGCCTTGATTATCAACTCTTGTCATTGTTCGTTTCAAATAAAAATGCTTGGTTTTCTGTTTACAACTAAATTGCATTCAAAGCACAGTTGGTTGTTATTTATTCAACATCTATATTATAGCCACCCATCTCAATCAATGACTGGGCTGCTTACAAGTCATAAGTACTGTATATACTCGAGTATAAGCCTAGTTTTTCAGCCCACTTTTTGGGCTGAAAAAAGCCGCCTCGGCTTATACTCGAGTCAGTGAAAAATTTGCCCGAAATGGAGGAGAAAAAGGGGCGGGCCCATGCCGCTGGGTGACACTCGTGAATGGCCCAGTGCCCCTGTGAGTTTCCCCTCCCTCTGTGTCAGTTTGCCGCGCAGCGCGCACCGCACCATCCCCCCTCCTCACGTTCTAATGTAATGCAGGGCTGTCTTACGATTCCCCTTCCTCCCCCTCCTGCCGCTCTGCAACGATGTCCCACCTCCTCCTTGTTATGGCAAGCAGCCACATAGCGATGTCCCACCTCCTCTGGTACAGTGATCCAATGATAGGAATCACTGTGCCGTGTGTCATAGGAGGCGGGACATCGCTCCCGCGGCTGCACGGGACATCATCATCACAGCGGGACGTCAGCATCATGAGGTGAGTGAAGTATTTCATTGAATACACCGCTAGTTTACTGTTTTTCTTTGAAATAAATATTCAAAAACATTATTGGTATCTATTTTTATTTTTGAAATTTACCGGTAGCTGCTGCATTTCCCACCCTAGGCTTATACTCGAGTCAATAACTTTTCCAGTTTTTTGTGGTAAAATTAGGTGCCTCGGCTTATATTCGGGTCGGCCTATACTCGAGTATATACGAGTACCAAATTTATGAGTGCATCTTCCTGTCCTTGCCCGCAAAAATATTCCTAAATTGTGGGCAAGCCTTTCTAAAAACAAGTGGGATAAATTTTATTTTTTAAATGAGTCTATATATCCAAGTAGGGGGAGCTGGATAAAGCAGCAGTGATTGTGGGATGACACCTAACAAGAGTACCCAGGTTTTACCATTGAAAACCATCTTAATATTCCTAGTTTATTAGACTGCCTGCTGTCAGGTTCTCCATTCTTTATTTAATTCAAGGTTGTGGTTGGATTGCTATATGTATGTACAATAATTATTCCAGTTACTTAAATTCTAAGCACAGTGGTATTGGTTGTTAATGGTACACACCTGTATAATAAACTACTCAAAACTCAAAAGAGTTGTGGATATTGATACTGAATCCACATCTGCACTTTTTTGTATCTGCATTGAAGAGGTGCCTGTACTAAAGCCAGTATAATGTAGTGATTAAGATATTATGCTAGTGATGGTTAACCTTTTGGCACCAAGTGCTGAAACTGGAGCACACACGCATGCACTGGAGCACCAGAACCTGGAAGAGAGCAGCTGTCTGGTGCGCATGCGCATGGCAGCCAGCTGCTCCAGCTGACTGGCACACATGTGCGCGACAGAACCCAGAAGAGCAGCTGGCGATGGAGGGTGTGTGCCCACAGAGAAGGCTTTGCTTGCCAAGGTTCGCCATCACATCTTCCTGTTTATGCTGTAAACAGGAAGAATCAGGTTCCAGCTATCCTCAGCCATAATATGGTAGAAGCTGGGTGATTTTGGGCGATTCACTGCATATTATGCTTCTCTGGATTGTTGGGGGAGGACTATACCACCCTGAAGAACTAAAAATGCAATACATGTAGTCCTCAACTTACAACAGTTCATTTAGTGACCAAACGGCACGAAAAAAATGACATGACCATTTTTCACACGTCCATTGCACATGCCAATGCTCCTGTGATTTACATTCTGATGCTTGACAACTGACTCGCATTTATGCTAGTTGCAGTGTCCTGGAATTGTGTGATGCCATTTTGCAACCTGACAAACAAAGTCAATGGGGAAACCAGCTTCACTTAATAACATGTATAATTTAAGAACTGCGATGATTCATTAAACCAATGTGGCTAGAAAAGTCGTAAAATGGGACAAAACCCACTTAACAAATTTCTCAATTAGAAACATAAATTTTGGGCTCAATTGTGGTAATAAGCTGAGGACTTAAATAAATCTAATAAGATGTATCTTCTATAAATATAAGTATAATCTTTATTGCCAATGTACTTAAATACAACGAAATTGGTTTTAACCTCACTGGTGCAAAAGTATAACAGAAACGAAAAAAGAAAGAAAAAGAAAAAAAACTAGCATGTGCATGGAGTGATTGTGGTTGTATTTAAAAGTCTCACAGCCCAAGGATAGAAACTATCTTCAAACCTGTTTGTTCGGCTGGCTATACTTTGATGTCTTCTGCCTGATGGTAGAAGTGCAAAGAGACACTGACCAGGGTGTGTAAATCATCTCTGAGTATCTTCCTTACTCTTCTAAAGCAGCAAGACCTGGCAATGTCATCCAGTGGTGTCAGAGGGCAACCAATGGTTTCTTGCGCCGAATTAATCACTCTCTGTAGTGCTTTCCTGTCTGTAGCTGTTAAACCAGCATACCATACTGTAATACAATATGTGAGGACACTTTCTTTGGTGGACCGATAGAAAGAGGTCATCAGCCTGTGTTCCACCTGATTTTTTCGCAGGACTCTAAGGAAATGAAATCTCTGTTGGGCCTTTCCAATCACCAGACATGTTGTTTTTCCAGATGAGATCTTGACTAATAAGCACTCCAAAGAATTTTAAAAAGGAAACCCTCTCCACACAGCCCCCCTTGATATACAATGGGGAAGGTTCCTCTCTGTGCTTCCAGAAATCTAGTACCATCTCCTTTGTCTTACTATTATTTAGATGTGAATTGTTTCTTGAGCACCATGTGGATACCTTCTGGACTTCTTCCCTGTATGCTGATTCATCCCCTCCAGTTATGAGACCCAGCACTGTTGTGTCGTCTGCAAACTATTATGATGTTGGATGGATCAGAGTATATGCAGTCATATGTATACAGCGAGTACAGATAGGGGCTGAGCACACAGCCCTTAGGGGAGCTATTTAGGACTATCATATTTAATTTTAGGTGAGTACATTTTCAGCTTAGGAAGTCTGAAAAAGGAGCTGAAGGACAAAGGGCAGCATCACAATGGAATCAAGGTCATAAATCACATGCCATTGAACTGCATTGAAAGCACAGTTACCAAGCTCATGGGGATAAGAGAAGTGATTAAAATCAAGGACCACCCAGGGCTAGATTGTTCCTGAAAGACACGGAACCTATGCGAATCTTTGGATATTTATCATGCATGTCTTTACCTGCTCTGGTCAACAAAGAAAGTTTTGTAACTTTTCAGCTGCAAAAAGATCACACTTTTCTTTTGGGGAAAAAAATGTAGCCGTATGGGACATTGATGGAGTAAAGACAGGCCTTCCTTCATTTTCGGGGGGGGGGGGGGGCTGTTTAAAAAATTTAACACATCTGTCAGGCTTACCTGAATTTACAACTTGCATAAAAAAATAAGGCTGTAAGGTTTTAATTTTAACAATAGGAACTCAGTGTGATTGGGGATTAGTATGCCAGTTTCAGGATTTCAGAATGAGGGGGTGGGAGCTGCTTATACAGGACACAGATCACCTACAACTTTGACAAAATAGCAGTTAGACTTATATACCGCTTCATAGGGCTTTCAGCCCTCTCTAAGCGGTTTACAGAGTCAGCATATTGCCCCCACAGTCTGGGTCCTCATTTCACCCACCTCAGAAGGATGGAAGGCTGAGTCAACCTTGAGCCGGTGAGATTAGAACCGCTGAACTGCAGATAACAGTCAGCTGAAGTGACTGTTATATATAACAATATAAATAGCCAATAAGCTAAAGCCAGCTTAAGACCAACAACCCTAAATCTGCAGTCTGGGATCTGCAGGTAGGACTGATAGAATTTACTAATCCCAAGCAATATCCTTGGGTGAGCAGCCCAAGAATATCTTATGTCTCTTGAGCCCTATAAAGGATGCTAAGAAGGACTACTGGCCAGTCTTTTTATGTTCATTGCATTTCAGAAGGACATTTCTTCCAATACATAATAGGAAATAATAAGCCTGACTTGCAGGATTATTCAAAAGGACTCCAATGCAGAAGGCTTTGAATATTTAAAAGCATTAACTATTATCTCCCCCAGAGATGATCATGTCCCAAAAAATGGGTATCATGCCTGGGATATACAGCATTAACCTGAACATTGTCTATAGGTGAAATTCTACTCCAAAATTGTTTTTGAAGGTTAAGCATTCTGCTGTAAATATATACTACTAGAAGGAAGCACTTTTCAGTAAGTTCCCGGTAGGGAGGAACTTTCATGTTTAAACTGGCCCTTAGTGCTTGGCTTTAGGACATTCAATTCTGGAAAGTCTCCAATGAACCTAGGAGATTGTACATTTAAAGCAATTCTTAACAAAAAGGAATTACATTGAAAATCTGAGCGCACATGGAATGAACTGAAGCATTTGAAAATGCTGCTAGAGTAACATTCACCAGATTATCTTGTTTGCATACTGTGCAACACACTGCCCCAGAGCACATTGCATGTCACCCTTGAGTTGGAAAGAGGAAGGAAAAGACACATTGCAGAGGTGGGCTGAAGCTCCTGCAAGGAGCTCAGATAAGACCTGGATGAGCAGGTCTGAGCATCTGTGTAGTAATGCAGTGATTTTTCAAAATGCAATGTGGATGCCTACATTCTTCTGGTTTTAATCAGTTGCAGAAAATAGATGACTTAAAATTGTTAAAAAGTATGTTAGAAAAAAGTTTTCATAGTGCCCTATAATTTGTGTTGTTATTATTTATACAATATATGCCTTTAAAAATATTGTTGTATAGTTATATACACATATATGCATACATAATCTTATACTGAGAGAAGCAACCTAGAACAAAGAAGCAATTTTGTGAGAGAACAAACAATCAGTGGAACAATTCGCCTCCAGAAGTTATGAATGCTCTAACACTGGGAGTTTTTAAGAAGAGATTGGACACCATTATGTCCTGAAATGGTATAGAGCAGGAGTGTCAAACTTGGTTCATTGAGGGCCGTATCAGGGATGTGTTTGACCTCAAGGGGCCAGGGTAAGTGTGGCCAGGGTGAGCTCAACATCATTCAGGTTGGGGTACCTATGGTGGCCCAAGTGCTCTGCCAGTGAAAACGGGCTTCCCAAACTGTTTTCATCTGTGGATGGCCTCCTACAACCCCCTGCCAGCATAATGGGAGCTCAAGAGGGCTCCCTGTGCTGGCAGGAGGGCCACCTGTACTAGCTGTTTTTGCTGGCAGAGGCACCACAGACCTGTCCTTCGCTATTTCCAGGCAGCCCACAGGCCAGATCTAAGCACTGTGCGGGCCGAATCCGGTCCCCGGGGGTCTTGAGTTGACACCCCTGGTATAGTGTTTCCTGCCTGAGCAATGGGTTGGACTAGAAAACCTACAAGGTGCCTTCCAACTCCTGTTATTCAATTCAGTTCAATTCAATTCTATACATACCATATTCACACAAAATTACTTCATTAAGCCAACTTTTCCGTACATGGTTTTTTATTCCTGCTCATCTACTTAATTAAAAAATGATTGCTCATGTAGCTTGAGAGAAAGACATTAGGATCTCTTTTATTTTTGTGTGAGGGGACTTAAAAAAACAAAGCTGAGGGGGGGGAACACGGAGTGTTACAGTTGCTGCCAAACCTTGAAGACTTGTGGCAGACATTGAATAGCATGATGCATTATACTGCCTTTTGATAATTCTGCTACATTAAAATAATAAAAATGATTTTACTGAAATTGAAAATTGAAAGAATATATTCTTGTAATGCTCAATTCAAGTATAGATTTCCAGTTCTTTTGATGCACTAATCTACATGCGTACAGAATAAATGTTCAAATTAAGACTCTTGCAAAAATGTACCATCTGATGAGACTAGCTGCTTGGCATCCAAGATTCAAAATGCTTGAATTTTGGGAAGTATACAGAACTCTTTTCAGGCAAAGACAAAGCCAGAAAGAGTCCTACTTTCTCATTCCCAAAATACACTATAACTTGCCTATGATTTACAGCCAGGGACGTGCAGTCAGGGGAGGCAGGGCCTCACCACTGTCATCATGAAAAGGAAAGAAAAATTAAAAGGAAAAAGGCTGAGGTAGTTGCTGCCAGAATCACAGTGGATGACTCTGCTTAGTGCTTAACTGCAGGAGGAGGCAAGAGAATCACGTGCCTCCTTTAGTCTATCTTTATGATCACTTGAGCAGAGTTAAGCAAGGGTTAAAAGGCGAAAAATTCCTTTTGCAAAGAGGCACCTGGTTCTCTCGTCTCCTCCTGCAGAGGGCACTTTTTTTAGAGGCTTTTTTTAAACAGTTAAGCAGAGTCATCCATTGGAGGCTCTGGCAGCAGCAGCTTTTGCCTTTTTCTTTTACATTTTTTACAAGAGGAGATTGAAATCCTCTGTGACACAGCTGGAAAAGGTATGTGGGGTCGGATGGAAGGAGGGGGGAGGAATTCAAAATTATTGTAATTTGTAAGTAATTTTTTATTGTAAGTAATTTGTGTTGTGTGTGGCATGTGTTTGTTTGTTCACTTCACTTCACTCAAACAAACTCTCAATTTGAGAGTTTGTTTGAGAAGAGAGGGAAGGGGAAGAAGCAGGGAGGGCAGCTTGTTTGAGAAGAGAGGGGCAGCCTTGTTTGAGAGAGGGGCAAGCCCGCCAGCAGAGGTGGGTCTTTTACCTACCTCTGCTGGAGGGCTGGCGCTTTCTTTCTTTGTGCCTGCTGTGCCCCCCTTCCCTTTCTCCTCTCGCCCCCACCGGGAGCCCGTCCTGCTCCCCTCCTTCCTTTTCCTCCTCCTCCTCTCTCCTTTTTTCGCTGGCTGCTGCCCTTGCCCCCCACCTCCTCCGTCCCCGCCGCTGTGTCCGACAGAGGCATCTCGCGTCTATGGCAGACAAAGACATGAGACGCCTCTGTCGGGGACAGTGGCGGGGACGCTGCTTCTCGCCGCCGCCACGCTCCACCGCCTCCTCCGTCCATGCCACTGTGTCCGATAGAGGCATCCGTGTCTATGGCGGACATAAATGCGAGATGCCTCTGTGGGGGACAGCAGCACGGATGCTGCTTCTCGCCGCCGCCGCGCTCTTGTCTCACCAACCGTAAATCTCACCGCAGGTCACTGATTTACAGCAATGTTTCTTAACAATGTTTTCTGTCCTTAAAGTGTTTGTATTAATAATCTTATAGGTCTCTCACCCTGGAGATGATGGTAACTGTAGTCTAACCCATTGGGCATGAGATTGGAAAACTGTTACAGCATATTTCAACATTGTCCTGTTCCACATGGTCAAATACAAAACCTACGTTTTACAAGGAGCTATGATTTCCCTTGCTTGTTTGCCACTCCTTGATTGCAAGAAAGTGGGCGATTGACATTTCTACTGAATCTGCAAACCACAACAAATTGATAAGCCACTGTTGAGGTTACAGTAGCTCACTGAAAGGCTTCTGATCTTGCTAGTTTGTTGTTCATTGGCATTTTCTAAATGCTTGAGAATAATCATAATAGCCTTCCCAACATTAATCTGCTGTTTTCTTGCTGTGACAGATTTCAGCTCCCATAATTTTCCAGTCATCTTGGTTGAGAAATGTTAGGCTAGTAGAAAGCACTGAGTTTCCAACTAAAATAATTGCAGGCTTTTTGATGTTTACATTCTAGCCAGAAGATTCTATAGGTATCTGAATGAACCAATTCCCACTTGGCTTTTTCTGTGCTAACATCAATACAGAGCCTGAAATACAATAGCAATAGCATTTAGACTTATATACCGCTACACAGTGCTTTACAGCCCTCTCTTAAGCAGTTTACAGCAGCGGTCATCAAACCAGTGGTTTGTGGACCACTGGTGGTCCATGAGAAAATTTTGATGGTCCGCAGAAAATTATTTGCAGTTTCTATTGCAGTAAATACTAATTTATCTTTTAAAAATCATATTAGTGGCTCATGGGATTTAAAATTATGAATTCAATGGTTCCTGAGATCCAAAAGGTTGGCAACCCCTTATTTACAGAATCCATATTAACATTAATATAGTTCCTGGCGCCCTGCCCTGACTGTTTCCTGAATTGGCTTTTCTCAAATGACGACACAAGGCTGAGCCACCGAGAATTGAGGCCTTTGTAACTATGGTGAATTCCTTGGACTGAATGGTTATCAAACCGGTCAGTCCTAGAGGAGATCAACCCTGATTGCTCTTTAGAAGCTAGATCCTGAAGATGAAACTATAGCAATAGCAGTTAGACTTATATACCCTTCATAGGGCTTTCAGCCCTCTCTAAGCGGTTTACAGAGTCAGCATATTGCCCCCAACAACAATCCAGTCCTCATTTTACCCACCTGAGAGGATGGAAAGCTGAGTCAACCTTGAGCCTGGTGAGATTAATACCTCACAAAATTGAGTGGGGGGGGGGGGGACGACAACAGACTTCATAGCAAATCCACATCTCTACTTTTCTCAGTATATTGTTTTAAAATATGAATGCTTTCTGTGTTTATTGTTTGTCCCAACTACCTTTTGCAAACAGTATTGAAAAGGTGGTGGTGCTGCTGCTGGTGGCTTCAGTCTCAAAAGGCTACACATCAAACTTTTACTTACGTAAGTGTGTGTAAATGTAAATACATGCTAGATTCCTTAGATACTCGAATTATAATATCTATCCATTGGAATCTATGACTCCATATTCTGGTGGTTTATTATGGTTTTATCTTAATTTAATATATTATGACCTATATTGTATTGTCCCATATCTTTTATACATACATATTTGCTGATGCTTTATTTAAATTAAATTTGTATATCAGGATTGCATGATTTTTATTTATGGCATCACTGAATAATAAAGCATACTAGCTGATGTTTATATTAAAAATAAACATATTTGTATAATACCACATGCCATCTCACATAGTTTACTGATATTCAACAAACAGACAGAATGCAGCATACAAAACAGCAGCAAGGAAAATCAAGCCAATGATGATTAAGTGGGGCATTTCTATTTAATAGCTACCTAACTGGAAAAGTCAGTTTCAATACATACTTGTCTTAAAGACCTACCCAAGGGACAAGCAGCAGAAAGAGAATAGGAAGAAAGCTCTGCCTATTGAATACTCTATGCTAGATTAGCTTTGGTGGAACATTAGCAAAATCTAGATAATAATCTAAATAGTGGATGAGCACCTGCCCCTTATCAATTGATTAAAAGCTAGCTATTTAAATTATTAGTTATTAAATGTATTTAAAGAATACCAGGTTATACTTACTCTAATATACTTTCACAACCTAAAAAACCCCACAGAATGCTGAACAATATATATAGAAAGAAAGTACTGTATGTCCGCTCAAGGCATAAATGCATTCTAAAAGTCTACTTTATATTTTGTGGTGCTTACAAATCATTAAGTCAAAAGTTTTATTAGCCTAATGTGTCTGTGCACGCTAATCCTTACACTTGCCAGCTTTATCTCCCTCCTCCCTTCTTTAGAAAAAGGAATTTGGATTACGCAATTCTGGAAAACAAACCTGTTGCCTTGAAGCATGAGCTATACACGTTATAATACTTTATGGCTTGCATTACTAAGGTGGATACTAAGCCAAATAGTTTTCTTTGGAGGTTATCATCCATTCTGATAACACGTTGGAAAAGAAAATAGGATGAAACGCAGCTTCTCAAATAGAAATATAGCATTTTTTATTTTTGTTTTTTAAAAGTTCTATACTTTAATATTAATTTTGAATATAATTTTCCTTCTCCTTGTGTGTGTTTTGTTTGTTTGTGTGTGTGTGTGTGTCTAACTATCTGCCTCATCATCACTTATTATTCTTGCCAGAGCAAGCCTACAGAACCCTGTATTCAATCATTTGTAGAAATTGTCATTTAAGAGCTTGAAAATAAAGCAGCCTAATTTTTCTACATGCTGTTACACAATGCCCGTCACAGCAAGCCATCACAGCCCACAAGAAGGCTCCAGGTTGCGGACATTTGATCCAAGAGAGCTAGGGATTGTTTAATAATAAGGTTCATATGCTAAATTAAATATTCAAAAAAATATAACGTCGGAAGCATAAAGCAATTATATAATTCAGTAATGGTACAATGTTTCACTAAAGCGATTTCTTATATTTGGAGGTAAAGAATTAGCATAATCTTCCAATGGAAAGGGAACTATGGAAATTTAACACATATCTACTGATTAAACGCAGTGGCTCAGTGGCTAAGACCCTGAGCTTTTCAATCAGAAAGGTTGGCAGTTTGGCAGTTTGAATCCCTAGTGCTGCGTAACTGAGTGAGCTCCTGTTACTTGTCCCAGCTCTGCCAACCTAGCAGTTCGAAAGCATATAAAAATGCAAGAGGAAAATTTGGACCATCTTTGGTGGGAAAGTAAAAGCATTACTTGCACCTTTAGCATTTAGTCATGCCGGCCACCTGACCACGGTGATGTTTTTGAACAGCGCTGGCTCTTTGGCTTTGAAACGGAGATGAGCACCGCCCCAAGAGTCAGGAACGACTAGCACATATGTGCGAGGGGAACCTGATTAAATGTACTAGCATTTCCAGGGGCTACAGAGGGATGAAGAGTCCATAGCTATGGTTCACTTTCTCCCTCCTCAAGTAATAGACCTCCAGTGAACCCAACTCTAGATCTTTGATTCAGTCCAATTGTTGGAGGAGCAAAAATAAAACAGAAATAGAGTAGACCACCACTTACATAATGGGGCTTTATCTTGAATCTAAAGATGTGTTTTCCAAACTCGGCAAACATAGGATGAATAGACTTCAGCTCCCAAAGTTGCCAAATTTAAATACACTGCTCTAAAATGAGACACTGATTTTGAGAGGGCATGCTGTATACAAATTGTCCTTGCTTATTGTCAGCCTTGTGTAGCAACCGTTTGAAGCTACACTAATGTAAAAAACACCAACTTTAAGACCAATCCTCACATTTACGACAGTTGCAGCATCTTGCACTTGTGTGATTGACATTTGCATATTTCCCAGCCTGCTTGCAACAAGCAGAGCTAATGAAGAACACAGAAGTAAAATCGTTAAATCATGTCACATGATGTTTTGCTTCACAACTGCAGTGACTCCCTTAATGATTGAATGGAAGCAACATTTTTAGTCCTTCACCTTCACATGATTTTCAACTGAATGACCATGGTGCTCCCCAATGGAATTGCTGCCGCCCACGGTGGGTCACTAAGTAAGAACAGTGTGTGTTTCTAATTTTCATTTTCTTACGGTTCGTATATGTGAAGGCTTTGTTTGTTTAAGCATAATTGTTGAATAACTTATAATTGGCTAATTCATACAACCCAATCATGTAAGCCAAACTTTGAATTATTTAGCAAAGCATGATGAAAGAAACCATGAATAACAGAAATAAGAGTTGGAAGGGACCTTGGAGTTCTTCTAGTCCAACCCCTTGCTCAGAACAGGAGACGTCTTACTATTTCAGACAATTGATTTTCCAGGTTGAAGCATTCACACTTCGGAGGCAATTGTTCTAACTGTCAGGAAATTTCTCCTTAGTTTTAGGTTGCTTTCTGCTTGATTAGTTTCCATCCATTGCTTCTTGTCCTGCCTTCAGGTGTTTGGAGAATAGATTGACCCCTTCTTTGTGGCAGCCCCTCAAATATTGGAACACTGTTATCATTTCACCCCTAGTCCCTCCTTTTCATTAAACATACAGTTCCTGCAACCATTCTTCATGTTTTAGTCTCCAGTCTCTCATCATCTTTGTTGCACTTCTCTACACTCTTTTAGTCTCAATGTCTTTTTATATTATGGCAACCAAAACTGGATGCATATTCCAAGTGTAGTCTTCACATTACAAAGTGGTATTAACACTTCACGTGATCTTGATTAAGTCCCTCTGTTAATGCAGCCTAGGACTGTGTTGGCTTTTTTGGCACATGCAGGATATTGCAGGCTCATATTTAAGGGATTGTCCTCTAGGACTCCAAGATTTCTCTCACCAGGTACCACCTATTCTATGTCTATGCATTTGTTTTTTCTTACCAAAATGTGGGACCTTTCTTTTCTTACCACTGAATTTCATTTGTTAGATCCTCCCAATGTTCAAGCATGACAAGGCCCTTCTGTATCTTGAGCCTATCTTCTGGAGTGTTGGCCATGTCCCTATTCCTGCCAGCATGGTGTCCTCTGCAAATTTGATGAGTTCCACTCTATCCCCTCAGCTAAATCATTAATGAAGATAATGAAGAGTACTGGGACAAAGACAGCACTTTGGGGCACCCCATTGTATGTAAAACTGAAGGTTGCTTTTTTTTACTCATTATATACTTTTTTTTTACCCACATTTCCACCCAGTGACTCCATACTATCATCACGCCAGATAATATTAACTGTGCCACATATAAAGGAGCTGAGATATTATGAATTAAATCATAAGAACTTTGGCAAAATCCCAGGCCTCTTCATGATTCATTCTTTTAATAGTGACTGTGTCATAAATCAGCAGCAATATTAATCACAGCTGTGGTAAATAAATCAATTACTTATTTACAAATGTTTAACTTGCTTTTCACTGATAAAGAATCCCAGAGTAGGCTTTAAAACTAGTTAACTAGTTTTAGACTCTAGACCAGAGGTGGGTTCCTATTGGTTCGCCCTGGTTCAGCCAAATAGGTAGTAACTTTTGTTTCTGCACATAAGCTTTTTTTTTACTACTGCGTATGCGCCCGAAGCGCATCCCTGAGCAAACCAGCAGTATAAGAACCAGAACCCACCCCTGCTCTAGGCACCACTTAACAAGAGTCTAAACTAGACTCTAGTTAAGTGGGAACCCTGGTTAAACTGTGGCACAGTCAACATACAAACAGTAGATAGCACACAGTGTTATAGGTAGCAGGGAAGAGTATAAACCACTGCCTTCAGCACAACTGTACAATAGAACACTGTTCATCTTGCTAATAGCAGGAATATTGGGAGTTATGGGTGCCTTCTCTCTCTCTCCCTCTCTCTCCCTCCCTCCCTCCCTCTCTGTTCAGTAGAGTTCCAGTCTGCCCCTCTCCCTTGCCTAACCAGAAGTAGAGGGCCAACCATGCCCAAAATAGAAAGAACACCCATGTGTCAATTGGCATAAAAAGAGGGACACATTCAGCTTGCACATCACCTCCTTTTCTCTGCACAGAATAACAATATGTTCTTTACATGCAATTATTTCTTTAAACAGTTTTTTTGTTCCTTAGGAATACAATAACCGATGAATTTAAAAAAAATTAAGATAGAGATTACCTATAGTATATTATAGGTAAATTTCATTATATCATTTTAGAGAGAAAAACACAAAAATATTACATGTAAAAATAAAATACAACCTATTTTTATATTTTAAATAAAACTTTAAACTTTGATCACAAAGCAATATTTGACTTTCCACTGAATCAAGAGTACCAGCATATATTTAACTTATCCATTTCTAAGAGATATTAAAATCAGAGTCTGCTGATGTCTAATATTATAATAACCAAGGTGTGGGCTATATAGAATGCCAAGGATTTAAAAATCCAAATCCATTTAGAAAGTTTTTGCTCCCCCCCCCAAAGCCACACATAACAGTATGGATTTTCCTGTGTAAAAGGGGATCACCTAGTGGCAAGAATAGAAAAGATGCCCTGAGATTTCAAAAATTCAGATGAAATTTACCACTCTGACAATCAATTACAGAATAATCAATATATTTATAATTTGAACCAACAACCCTGTAATCCCATACCTGTCTATTCAGAGTACTTAAGTAAGTACTTACTTATGTAATTATCTTGGGACCCAAGGAAGGAAAACAAATACTAGTGTTCTTTCCAGCAATAAAAGTGCAATGATGACAAATCCAATAACTAGGAATTTATCTCCCTTTCATACTGAAAGGTTCTCATTGTATTAAAAGTTTGAGTGTTGCCAAATCTCGCTC
Source organism: Thamnophis elegans (assembly GCF_009769535.1). NCBI lineage: Eukaryota > Metazoa > Chordata > Lepidosauria > Squamata > Natricidae > Thamnophis > Thamnophis elegans. The sequence goes on along the minus strand of NC_045544.1, from coordinate 90,515,400 downwards.
AGGTATTGTCTGCAGTGATTTGTGTATTTATTTATTTGCAGCAGTTTTATTTTGCTGAGTTATAATATTCTGCCATTTATAGCCACATAAAATTATAACATCATAAAACAGCCTCCTACCCCACCTCACGACACAATAGTGTCAGAGTGACTATGACAAGTTCCAGAAGCTCTACAGAAGACTTTTCACTACCTTCCTGAAAACTGAAGTAAGTTGCCATCCAGATCTCCTGATAAACAACAAATAGTCTTCGAAGGATCAACAATAACGATTTGTTCAGCGATTATTCAAAGTTACTGCAACATGGAAAAAAAATAGCCATATTACCAGTCCTCTAAGATCTAGCCAAGGCAGCATCACATGATTACAATCCAACACAGATGTGCCTAGCTAACAATTATGATGCTGCAGGGAACTGTGATCACTTGATCACCATTTGTGACATTCCCTGCTGGTTTCCCACAAGCAAAGTCAATGTGGCAGGGGAAGATTGCTAGTCATTCCAGTAAGACACTTCTGCATGTAGCACAACCCATCTGCTAACAGCCTCCATCAACTCACATTGGGACCTCCCATAGCATCCTGCTCTTCTGGGACTCCTGGCACTTCATACTTAACTACTCATACACCTTGAGGTTATGATAACAACCGGGATCACCAGGACTGCTGTGACTAGCAACACAAATATATTGTGTCAACCTTTATGCCTACATTGCTTATGCCACTCCCAATTGCCATCATAACAAGGATTACCTGCCATCTAATTCCCCCTCATCTGATCTCATTGGAGACGAAGTATCAACATGCTCCTCAGGGCTAAATGAATTAGATTGGCTCTACCTAAATCAGTCAGTCCTATAAATACCCAGATGCCAAGGGATTCATAATTACAACCAGCACTTTTAATTATATTTGAAGCCAGTTGAATGTCCACAAAACTGGTGTTGGACATTGCTGGCAATGGCTATGGCTAGGCTGCCTCATATTTAATAATTGCAACTTCAGAATAGCATTCAAAGAGAGTACATTGCAGTAATTGATCCAAGAAATAATGCGGCATGGACATCCATGCTGATTTTGCATGTAAAGCATTTGCACCAGGGCTGAGTCATGCATCCTCCTCCTATAACCTGTGGCCATTGGACCAGACTTGAAGCAGCTAGGCCTCTTAAGGGCAAATTTACAGCAAATTGTGGCTGTAAATTCATATTTATATGTGCCTTTGTACCTTATCCCTGGCCATGACAGTTGGAAACAGCCCCTTTTTGACTGAACTGAAGATATTAAGAGATTTGTGTCTCAAAATGCTGCTGGTTCTCTAAGCAAGATATGGATATACCAGAGGTGTGAATCAGGACTATATTCACATTTCTTCTTAGTGTTGTGCAGTCTTGGGTAACACCATTTCATAGAGTGAAAGTGAACTCTGTGTAGTTCAGGACTCTCCTTGAGTTTACAGAACAAATGTGAGGGGGAAATCAGGGGAGTTAGTGAATAAGAGAAAAAAATGCCCTCTTAGATTTCTTAAGGAAATTAAAAATTTACATAAAATTAAAAAATTCTAGGCAGCTTGACTCTGTCTTTCTGAGTCCTTCATTTTCCGCTTTCTCTTTCCAGCACTGACCTCAATGAACCTACCCAGGGAGAATTGGGAAGTATAACGTCAACAATTGCTGATCCTTACCTGATTATATGGCATCAATTGTCAAATCCTGCGGATTGCGCAGACCATGTCCAGAAGGAATCCATTTACTTTCCATTTTAGATTGTTAAAAAATGAAGACCACCGCCAGATGGGAGCAGCGAGTTGGGATTTTCTGTAATTTCTATTATCTAGTGATCAACTGGATTTTGGCGGTATCAGATAAGGCAGCTCTCATACTTTTGTGGACTGCGCAATGCTGTATTCAATCGCCGCTCTTAAAATAAATACATTATTGAGAACTTTTCTTTCCTTCCCGTTGTTGACTTGTCCCTTGGTTACAATGAAGAAAGAGAAATTTGGTCGCTTTTAATAAGCTTGCCTTCTGTCTCCCGCTTCCCACTTCATTTCCGATAATTAGTTTTGGGTACTATGGGAATGGGAGCTAGAATTCCCAAAAACAGGCTCCTCGATACTAGTACGGTAGTAATTTTGTCTCATTGCTATGCAAGTCACTCAATGCTCAAAAGTCAACCGGTCAGAATCAGTTGGGGAATGACGGAGCTACCAATTCCCTCAGTCTTCCAAGCTGCGCGAAGTCAAAAAGTCTCTTTGAAGAGGAAAAGTTGCAAAGACGCGCTCCCAGCACTCTTTTGCCTTCAGCCAATCCTTTCTTCTCACTTTTCGAATTCGTAAGCCAATGAGATTTGAAAAACAATCCAGGCAGTGCGGTTCGTAGGATTCCTATTGGTTTAACCGAAAAAACGCGGAGGGAAGATTATTTTCCATTGCTGACCAATCGTTCTCGGAATGGCTTCGGCTTTCAGAGCAATCGAGGGAGAAAGTGGCAAATTTGAATGTGTAGCGGCGCTCGAGGAAAAGAAAGTGAAAAAGAATTTGGAGCGTTGCTGGATTCTTCGGGGAAAGGTGAGGAATGAACTCATATTTCTCATAAAAGATGCATTTAAGTTAGGGTTGCTGTTTTCCTCTGTAGTATCAAACGAAAGTAGCGGGTTTGAACACTGATATGATTTTGTTGTGTTGTTAGTTGCGACCCATCGCGACCTCATGGACAACGTTTCTCCAGGCCCTCCTGTCCTCTACCATCCTCTGGAGTCCATTTAAGCTCACGCCTACTGCTTCTGTGACTCCATCCAGCCACCTCATTCTCTGTGGTCCCCTTTTGCCCTCAATCTTCCCAGCATTAGGCTCTTCTCCAGTGAGTCCTTCCTTCTCATTAGGTGGCCAAGGTGGTTAAATGCAGCACTGCAGGCTACATCAGCTGATTGCAGTTCTGTAGTTCGGCTGTTCAAATCTCACCGGGGTTGACTCAGCCTTCCATCCCTCCAAGATGGGTAAAATGAGGACCCGGATTGTTGTTGGGGGCAATATGCTGACTCTGTAAACCGCTTAGAGAGGGCTAAAGCCCTATGAAGCGGTATATAAGTCTAACTGCTATTGCTATTGCTATAGTTTCATCTCAGGATCTAGCCTTCTAAAGAGCAATCAGGGTTGATCTCCTCTAGGACTGACTGGTTTGATCACCATTCAGTCAAGGGATTCACCATAGTTCAAAGGCCCTCAATTCTTTGGTGCTCAGCCTTTGTGTCAGTCATTTGAGAAAAGCCAATTCAGGAAACAGTCAGGGCAGGGGACTCCAGGAACTATATTAATGTTAATATGGAATCATACATTAGTCTGTCCAAATTTCTTTCTGTCCCATCTCATGCTAAATAAAAGCAAGGTCTATTTTGAATTCCTCTTTCACGGTTTCCATTTTTTCAGAACCAAATTTCCTCCAAATCATCAGGGATAGCTTGCTACTCATGGAGACATGCAGATAGAAATAAATAGAGGGAAGGTACCTTGGAGGTCTTCTAGTCCAACCCCCTGCCTAGGCAGGAAACCCCACACCACTTCAGACAAATGGTTGTCCAGCATCTTAAAAACCTCCAGTGTTGGAGCATTCACAATTTCTGGAAGCAAGTTGTTCCACTGATTAATTGTTCTAACTATCAGGAAATTTCTCCTAAGCCTGATAGTTGTCAGGCTTCTGCAGTAATCTTATGTTACACAATCCAAAATTAATTTGATGAAAGGCATAGTTTCAAAGAAGAGAAATAACATCACCGGGACCTCACACAGATATTTCTCTCAATCAGCAGGACATAAGGATGGAAACTAGTGTGGAAAATTAGGTAACACATTTATTAGAAGAGGGCAGACAATGTTATTGATAGATTTAAAAGTAAGGGCTAGAAAAGTGTAGAACATCTTACTGGAAGTTGGCAAAGGATTATAGGAGCCAAGAAATATAGTCGGAATGACTACAGAAGTAACATGTACTCTGTATTGGGAGTACAGGGTAACATGTACCCTGTACTCTAATATTTAACTTGTACGCACACTTGACTGTTCAATAAAATGTAGTCCTCCTTTTTGCATTTTCTTGATTTATAAGAATCCATAATTGACAAGGCAGAATCTTGAATAAAATCAGGTTTCAAAAAGGGCAAGAAGCTTTCAGTCATTCTATTATTGCATTATGTTGTGGGAAACATACCTAAGATTACCTCAGTAAGGAAAGAGAGTTCTATGAACTTGGAAGGTGATGTTTGCATTTATTTGGATGGCCACATAAATGTTCTTAATTAAAATAAATATTGCTATATAGAGACCACTTCTACAGGTATAGAGGCATTGTAGAAGTGCAATGCTTCCCCGAGTTAGATTTTTTAGAAGGTCTCTGGAGGTTTGTTGATGTTTTATAATATTACTATTTATAAATATGCAAGCAGAGCATAATCAGTGTTTAAAACAGTTCAGGGAAGTGGCTAACAAAACTCTTAGGAATACTATTCCCCCAAAAGAAAACTCTTTGCTTAAACTAATGCAAAATAGTTGCAGAAATGTAAAGAATTGACCCACGAAGATGGGAAAGGAAATAGGACAACAGTCAGAATGCTTACTTAGCTATTTCTAGCAAAATAAACAATTGGAATAAAACCAAATTATTGCCTATGTGCAAATAACATTCCAATAATCCTGACTGTTACATGATCCTGACTATCTGATCTCATAGGTAGCAGAATGGATTTTGTATGAATCTTACTCAAAATGATACCCCATTTAGTTCAATGAGACTAATTCCTTTGTAAGCATGAATTCCTGTGTGATTTGAAACGTATCTATCCCACATTTTAGTCATGTAAGTATAAGTTTAGACATTGAAAAACAATTTATTTGTCCATTTTATAATGTCTCTTATGTATTAGGAGAGTGAAATCTGGTGACATGAGCTGGGTTGTGGAAGAGTGGAAAGAGGGTCTTTCCACCAGAGCCCTTCAGAAAATTCATGACCTTGAAAGTCAAGTTGAGAAATTTAAAAAGGAACGTCAGCAAAGGCAATTTCAACTGGAATCTCTGGAGGCAGCTTTGGAAAAACAGAAGCAGAAGGTAGTATAATTACTGTATAGCACATCGCTTTTTGAAAAAAATACTAGTATCACTCCTGTGTTGATTAAAAGTTTGCATACTAAAAGCAGATAGGTTAATGTTGTTTTTAGCAGGTCTTTATTTCATAACTAGCTGTTACCTGAGAGTAAAAAAGTGTGGTAACCAGAATCGCCCAAAATGTTGCCCATTATTCTTGGAGATTAAATAAAAGAGCAAAATTTAATTAAGTATTCATAGGCCACAATCTGTTGGTGTCTTCATGTAGGGAAACAACATAACATAATTCCAATTCCTAAACCATGTATTCAAGTATTTCTGTTTGGGAAAAAATATCTTCTATTAAGAGGAATGCTTCTTTTACATCAGGAGTGTCAAACTCATGTAGTCACGGTGGTGTCATGTGACATATCGGGACGTGGCCAGTGCAGAACGCATCCAGCCCATGGGGAGTTTGACAGCCCTGTTTTAGATTAAAAGGGATGTTCCTTTTTGATCGTGTTTTGTGTAGCTCCAATTAAAAGTTAACTTGGAGTTCAAAAAAATGAACACACACTGTTTAAACTGGTCAAAGGCAACCCTTGGCTCATAGGTCATATGGGTGGGACACGAATGAAAACTTTATTTGTTCAATTTCCTTGAATATAGTAATGGAAATGAATTCACATACATTAAAAATTACAAATTGAATTCAACATTTGACTGGCTTAAGTGCCAGAGCAAAAGGTTTATAGAGTCTTGAAACTGTGGCTAAATATCTAGAAGGTGAGATAAGCATAACATAGTTTTCTACTTTCATCTGATTTTTAAAACCAAAATGCCTGAGAAGACTAAGTCAGACTCGAATATTATGGAAGGATAGTAGACCTGTTTAAATTTCGTTTCAGCATTGTTCATTTTTCATCCTATTGATTGTCCCTATATTGTTTTATCTTAGTGGAAGGGAAATACAGGGGTTTTATGTGATGGGAAAGGCAACTTGGTACATGGAGGGATGTGAAGGAGTGTCTCTTTCTCTAAACTGTTAGGTTAATATTTCTTTTTCTTATTTTAATTTGCAAGAAGAGAAATAGAGCTGTTCCATACGGTAGCCCAGATAGTCAATAGTAGTTTGGTGAAACTCACACTTAGACAATTTGGCATACAAGTTGGCTGCACGGAGTTTTTTCAAAACAGTGCGCACTAGATTGACGTGGTGGTCGTGAGAGCGGGTATAAATGAGGATATCGTCCAGATATACGATAACGCCCTTATAGAGATGATCGTGTAGGATCTCATTAATAAACTGCATGAATACAGCAGGAGCCCCCTGTAGGCCAAAAGGCATGACCCGGAACTGGAAACAACCAAGAGGGCAGTTAAAGGCGGTCTTCCATTCGTCCCCCTCCTTAATGCGAACCCTATAGTACGCTTCACGCAGGTCCAATTTTGTGAAGATGCGGCCCTTCCCCAGTTGCGCCAATAAGTCCTTCATCAATGGGAGTGGGTAGAGGTTCTGAGAACATATGGCGTTAAGGTTCCTAAAGTCACAACATAAACGAAGAGACCCATCTTTCTTCTCACGAAACAGCACAGGGGCCGCCACCTTGGGTCGGGCCGGTTCAATGAAACCACGTTTCAAATTTTTGTCAATGAAAGAACGCATCTCCTCCATTTCCCTGGGTGACATGGAGTAAATGCGGGGTTTTGGGAGTTTGACCCCGGGCAAAATGTCAATGGAGCAATCAGTAGGCCTGTGGGGGGGCAGAATGTCCGAAGATTGCTCGCTGAAGACTTCCTTAAGATCCAAATATTCCTTCGGAATTTTCTCCTCTCCTGCAATCCTCTCCTGCCCCCTAGCGGCTACTTCAGGAACGTTAGTGACGTCAGGTTGGTTTGGAGAGCCCTCCCCCACTGGAGGAACTTTGGAGCGAATACGCAAGCGTCCTGTCCGCCAATTTATGTGAGGGTTCCACTTCCGGAGCCACGGGATGCCCAAAATAAGTGGTCTGTCCATGCCAGGTGCGACCACAAAAGAGATTAATTCAGTGTGGGTACCCATTTTCATTTCCAAAGGCTCAGTAAAAAAATGGGCGGGCCCCCCCCCCCGCAACCGATCCGTCTATCTGGCAAAAAACAATAGGGGTTTTCAAAGTGCGCAATTTGAGGCCTAATTTCTCAACCATGGCTGGGTTGATCATGGACCGGGAACAGCCGGAATCCAGTAATGCTAGGAGGGTGGCAGGTGTCCCCTCAGGAGGAACTTTTAATTCAATAGGGAGTAGAAGGGGCCCCTTGTTTGAACTCACCCAGTGAGGTGAAGTGTCGTCATCTGAGTCATCAGAAGAAGAGGAGTTAGCATCCGCGTCCTCCGTCAAAGGTTGGGGAAGAGGAGGGGGGTTGGTTTCCCCAGCGAAAGCCGTTTCCTTCTTTTTCTTTTCAGAGCCTCTGGCAGGTTTCTCCTCACGTCTGGGAGGGGGTTGGGCAGAGAGGGGTGATTTCGCCCGACAGAGGGGGGCCGTATGCCCAAGCTTCCCACAGCGAAAACATGTTAAAGGTCTGGAGGAGCCAGAAGGGGGCTCCCTCGCGTCGCCTCGGCGTCTGGAAAGCGCTTGAGTAGTAGGAGGGGGGAGGGACTTGGCAGCTCTTTCTTTTCGCTTCCTTCTTTCCTCAGTGGCATAACGCAGACGAATTAAGTCAAGCTCAGCGTCAGCAGCATGTTCAAACCAAGTGATTAAACGCCTCGGCAGGTTACGATTGACACATTGTTGATAAATGTCAGCGTTTAAGCCTTCAGCAAATCTGTCCAGAAGTGCATCCTCCCCCCAGCCTCTCATGTACTGAGACAGACATTGAAATTCCTGGATGTATTGGGCGACTGGTCTATCGTCTTGGTCAAAGGTTAAAAACTTTAATTTGTTCCGCTTCTCAGTTAACGGGTCATCAAAACGTTGGCGGAAAGCCGCCATAAAACGGTTGAAATTCCCCAAGAGGGGAGAACCAGACATATGCAAAGCAGTTGACCACGTAGCCGCTTCACCGTCCAAGGATAAAAGAACCATTCTGACCCTTAAAGTGTCAGATTCAAAGTCCCGCCCATATATTTCCATGTAGTTAAAGACTTGCATAAGAAAGGAGGGAAGGGTGGCTGAAGCACCATTAAAACGCACAGGCAAGGGAGGAATTTTAGCCATCCGATGTCGTCGAGGGGGGGCCTGGGGGGGAGGTCCCCTTTGATCAGCAAAACCTCTAGCCGCAGGGGGTGAGACAGGCCGAGGGAGGGGTGGGGGAGAATCCTGGCGTGGGTGACGTTGCCAACTTCTCCAGTCTCTTTCCTCCTCCCCCCTCCTGTCCTCCAAAAATGTTTGACCCCAATAATCAGGTAACTCACTCCGCTGTGGTTTTCTCACGGGGCCCTGGTGTTGATAATTTCTCCATTCAGCTTCATCGCCTCTTTGGCTCCAATAGTCAGGGAATTCACCCGCCTGAGGTTTCCTCACGGCCCCTGTCTCCAGCGAAGTTTGTTGAGGCGGTCTCTGGGTGAGTCCAGCATTCCAGCTTGTCTCTATTTCTCTTTGCCCCACTGAAGTTGACCAACGGGGTAGGGGGGAAGGCTCAGGCTGATTGGAAATTTGTAGTTGACATAAATCTTCGTGCAGAGGTCGGTCAGACGGGCTGGGCTGGTGTAAAGAAAGGTCGGGAGGTCCCAGTTCACTGGAATCCGTCCCTCCAACGGCGCCTTCCTCTTCTCTGGTCGGAGAAGACATTATGTCCCTTCTCGGTAGACGTAAATCTCCTGGAAAGGGATATTATTCAGATCTTGCTTCTTGTCACGCCCCACTCCATTCCATAATTAGGAAAGAAGACCAAGAGACTCCATGGGTTGGAAATCCAAAGTACTTTTACTAATTATAAATGGTAAGCGAGCAGTAGTGAAGCAAGATCTGAATAATATGGCGCGAAAGCAATTGATATATGGCAAAGCCCGTCCCCCCCCTTAGGATCAAAGCTCCAGTCCAATCATAAGTCCTTCAAATGTCAGGTGTGAGATAACTTCAAAAAGACAGGCCAAGATGGAATGTGAAGGCCGTTGATGCAGGCGGGAAACACGTACGCATGCGTAAACCCCAACGACTGGAACATCCTAGAACATTCCTGCAGCAGACCTCCAGCACATCAATTAAAACCCTCCCACATACACGCCCCCCCCCTCCCGTTTCATGGCAGCTGAAGCAGTAGCAAAGCAGAAGCTGACAACCTGGTTTAGCTCTTGGGGACTTAGCAGGCTGTTTTTGTGCCCAAAGTTGGCTATCTATGCCATGAAATAGGAAAATTAGATAGCTATGTATTCTCTGTAACTATGTGAATCACATATTATTAAAAAAAACTGAAGCCTGCTATTACATTTCCATAAATAGAAGTCTACCAAAACTGGACAGCTACTAGTTGGCAACAAAGAGATGTAGGCAACTCCAGGTCTCCAATTGCTACATTGTTACAGCTAAGATTGGTAGCACTATGAAATATGACCTTAAAGTCAGATTCTGTGGTAATATGTTCATGGATTCTTTATTATTCTTTTATTAAGGTGGATAAGGAAAAAAATGAAGGCGCAACCTTAAAGAGAGAAAATCAGAATTTGATGGAACTTTGTGATAACCTAGAGAAAAACAAGCAGAAACTTTTTCATGAACTTCAGACGAAAGAATCACAAATTAACTTTCAAGAAGGACAGCTCATTTCAAGCAAGAAACAGGTTGAAAGTTTAGAGCAAGACCTTAAAAGGTGAACATCTTTTTTTTAATCAAGATAGTAAGAAGGAATGGGTTGCACAGTTGCATTGGCTAGCCATTGTCATTGTGTCTTTAGTAATAGTGACAAAGGAAATTCCAAATCCAATCTTATTCCATTAAAGGCACTTGATTTGATTGGAACTGTATTCATTTAGAGGGCAAAGCTACTCATGGATCATAAAAAGTTAAAATACTTGGAAGCTTTTAACTTAGAACCTATATAAAAAGGAACATTATAGCAGTATTTAAAATTATACATGGTAAGAGGAAAGTGAAGAGAGACTTCTGTCTTTTTGATAATAACTGCTTATAGAATGAATCAAGACAAAAGGAGACACCAAGTCCATCATTAATCCATTCAAATTGCTATAATAACTTGGAATGATGGCCACCAATTTCTACTGTTTTAAGAAGTGGTTGGATAAATTGATAGAGGACAAAGCTATTAATGGATCCTGATTATGTTGGCTCTGTTTTCCTTCTAGTAGCAGTGACAATGTGCCTCTCAAGATCATTTTTGGGAAAACCAAAGCTGGAGGGTATTCTGTCCAACTTGTGGGCATTTCATAAGCATGTAGTTTACCACTTTGAATGGAATACTGATTAAATTGGCCTTTGTTCTAATGTAGAAAAGCTTCTTTGATGTTTTTTTAGTTACTAATGAATTACATAAAACAATACCCTTTTTTCAGCTTTGTTTTATTTTTGAAAATAGGAACATTTCCCTGGGAAATTATAGTATCCAGTCTATCTAAACTTGGCACTGAAAAATTGGGGCTTGTCATCCCAAACTGAGCATTTTTATTGATAAAATAGTTTTAATAATCTGCATATATATTTTTTACTTTTTATTCCAGCTGAGTAGGATAAAGTGGTCTGGATCCATAATATAATGCAATGAAGGAAGGCAGTATTAATTGCAAGTCTATAATATGCTATATTTGAGGTACAATAATGTCGTTTTCAGTGCTCCCATCTTAACATTTCCTTTACTTTCTGATTAAAAAGGTTACATTGCTTATATTTTAAAGAAATGTAGCCATAGTCTTCCCTTGAAATAGGAATGATGTCTGAGTAACCATACATAGAATTGTTCAGTAAGTTAAGTACAAATTAATTTACATTGAATTCATTGGTACAAGTAAGTTCCAAACTTGTTCTTTGAAATTTAGTCAGCTTAAATTCAGTCTTAAATTGTTTTGTGGCTATCCTAAATTTCTATCCTTTTTATTAACAAAAATAGATACAAATCTGAACTGGAAAAACAAACAAAGACCTTTGGCAGTGGAGATACATCTTTTGAAAACACACCACAGAGAAGCAACACTTGCTCTCCAGCAACAATCTACAATGGTATAAGAGATACATGAGTGTGTGTTTGTATGTGTGTGTGTGTGTGTTGTATTTGTGCTGATAAATAAATAAATAAGTAACTCTAATTACATATATAAATATAAATATAAATGTATATATATAATCTTACGAATATAATTCTTTCTTTACTGAAAGCATCTCAATTCAATATCTTCTTCCTTTCTACCGTAAAAGGTTTATTGTGACATTTTTGTTCAACATTAATAGATTCAAAAATCCAAGAACGTCAAAGAAAATCCTGCTTTGAAATTGAAGAAAGAAAACACCTGGAGGCAGAACTGAAGAGCATGACGAGTGAAGTAAGACTTTAAAACCCTGTGTAGTATCCATATATGTTAACTGATTTGAAATAAAAAAGGAATCATATGATTTATAAATAATTTTAAAATAAAGATTAGAGGTAATAATTGAATAATGTACCTTTGCTAGTGTTTGTGATCAATCATAGGAGACAATACGTGGCTAATTATACACTAGTTGTAATTTATAATAATAGAATATTGAATTGATAAATTGTAAATTTATGAGAAGAATTTAATGATCTAAATATCAATGTTATCACATACCAATTACATCCTTACCTAAACAGAAAATAAATTCACTTTTTGAAGGAAGGTTGAGATTTTCTGAAGGCTCCAGAAGTGACTTCCAGTTTGTCTGTTTGTCATTTTTCGCCCTCTGGAGGCTTCAGGGAAGCTCCTGAGACCTCCAGAGCAGTGGTCCCCAACCTTTTTATCGCCGCGGACCAGTCAGCCTTTGATAATTTTACCGTGGCCCGCTGAGCGCGCGCAGGGGTGGGGGGGCGTTGTCCTGCAGCGATCATGGCCCCCAGCCATTAATGTCTAAACTGCTGCAAGATATACTTAAATATTGATAAAATGTGAGGGGGGTGTACTCACTTCTGTGATATCTATCCATCCATGTCTGTCTCTGTCTCTGTCTCTGTCTCTGTCTCTCTCTGTGTATGTATGTGTGTATGCGTGTATGTGTATATATCCTCTATCTATCTATCATCTATCTATCTATTTATCTATTTATCCATCCATCCATCCATCCATCCCTCTCTATCTATCAATCACCTATCCACCATCTATCTATCTATTCTAGCTGGCTGGGCAATTTGGGGAGTTGAAGTCCAAAAGTGTTAAAGTTGCTGAGATTGAGAAATGAGGACGAAACAAAAGGGAAGAGAATGAAACAAGGTCGTAGAGAGAGATTGCAAAATGAAAGGGCAACTTCTCTTTTTATTTCCTTCCACCCCCACCACCCCCACCACCCCCACCGTGCCTCTCTGGCAATTGGCTGCCCAGGAGGTGGGGAGGGGAAGATGTTTCACAGACAGCTGCCACCCGCCCATCTCTCTCTCTCTCTCTCTCTCTCTCTCCGCCTCCCCATCTGACCTCGGCTGCTCCACGGCGGAGACCCCAGAAGGCAAGCAAAAAAAAAAAAAAAGGGCTCAGGAGTGGGGGAAGAAAACAAACCCCATCACGTTCCTATCTGTGAAAGCTCCCCGCTCCCTTCCTGGGCAGCCAATTGCCAGAGAGGCAGTGTGTGTATGTGTGTGGGGGGGGAGGTTGGCAGCCCGCGGCGCGCCTAGTCCGCTGTGGAACGCGCTGCCACCCGCCCAGCGCTCGCTCTCTCGCGCTCTCTCTCTCTCCCCCCCCTCCAATCTCCCGCTTCTGCTTCGACCGGCCAGCAACTTGTCCCCGCTTGCCCGGGGACTGGCCTCTGATTGGCTGGCGGGGAGAAAGCCTCGCCAGGGAAGGAGGCGAGGACTCCGCGGTGACGTCATGGGGACGGCGCCCCCAGGTAGCGGCGAACCGAACGCGCTCCGTCTCCACGGGCTACCAAGGCGGCTGGGCGGGCGGCCGGGGTGGGAGTGGGGTTTGGACCGGAGAGGCGGCTCTCGGGTTCGAGTCCCGGGGTTGATCTCAGGCTGCGCGTGTGGGTGAAGAGGCAGCAGGGATCATGGCCCCCGGCCGCTGCAGCGATCATGGCCCCCGGCCGCTGCGCGGCCCGGTGCCAGGTACTCCACGGCCCGGCACCGGTCCGCGGACCGGGGGTTGGGGACCACTGCTCCAGAGGACAGGCAGGGGGGGCTATTTTCTCCCTCCCCAGGCTTCTAGAACGTCTCTGGAGCCTGAGAAGGGCGAAAAAACTGTGGCAAAAATGGGGGGGGGGTTTGTCGCTGGTCATGCACATGCGTGGGGGCCATCATGCATAGCCTTATAGGTATGGCACACTGGCGCATCACCCACCCCCCTGTGCTCCCCCCGCTTTTGGCACGGCAGACAAAAAAGTTTCGCCATCACTGTCCTATAATATTTTGACTCTTCTTTATCTTTAATTTTTAAGCATCTTCTTTATTAAGTCCATTTTCTCGCTTACTTTTAGAAGAAAACCAATGCCTTGCATTCAGAAGGTAATATAACTCGCAGAGAAATTGCTCGGCACCAAGCTTCCTCATCTGTATTCTCATGGCAACAAGAGCAAACTCCAAGCCACCCTTTGCCCAGCCATCGAGAAACTCCTCATAGCAGTGGGTCAGCCAAGTCAAAATTTTCTTTGGAATCTGCAATAACTCCTAGTCCTAATATTATAAAATTAACCAAGAAAGATTTCATCAATTGCAATGTCACCAATAGCAGCCAGGACTCTTCAATTGCTGAGCAACTGAAAACTCAGAACCAAGGTATTTTAAAAAATATTACAAGCAACTTATTCTTCATATATTTGACAATACAATCATTTTTCTGCACTAGACAGCCACTTTGGCTAGCGGTAAAGACACTAGGCTAGGAACTAGGAGACTGTGATTTGTAATCCCACCTGGTGGAATTCAATTAATTTAACAACCGGTTCTCTGCCCTAATGACCAGCTGGGTGGGCGTGGCTTGGTGGTCATGTGACTGGGTGGGTGTGGCCAACTCAATGTCACTCATGTCAATGGGCGCTTCACCTTAGCTGTTATAATGTAATAAGGGTTAACTGGAGAGGCAGTTTCTGTAAGCAGGGCAATAAAGATTAGACTAGAAACAACATGAGAATGTTTCCTTCCTGCTTTCCTTACAGGATTAGCCCTGTAAAGTGGAAAAAAATAAAATGAGATTTCTTCCAACAACCAGTTCTCCAAACTGCTTAGAAAGTTAACAACCGGTTCTCCCAAATAGGTGTGAACTGACTGAATCCCATCACAGCACCTTCGTCATGAAAGCTGTCTGGGTGACAAACTGATTGGCAATTCCTGGCAATCAATGGATGAACACTTGGTTGATCTAGGAGGGGAAAGGATCCTACATTTGAGCAAATAAAATGCTAGGAAGAAAAAAAACATTTTCTGCAATGCCACCATAATATTATTCAACTAACCCTTCCTTTTGCACATTCATAAGACAACAGAAGATCGTACACCGATCCCTTGAGCTCCATAGAGTGGGCAGGACTCAAATACAAACATTTTTTGAAGGAAGAATATGAACATTTAAAATGGTAGAAAATAAAGCTTCAGGGATTTAGGGGCTGCTTAGATCTATAATACCCTCTTTCAGAACGATTCCTTTTTTTTTTTGTCATTTTGAGTAGGACTAAGGGACAGAATGGGGGCCTTAATCCTGTGTCCCTTAATTCCCCAGCACCAAAAGAAATGGATCCAAAAATTTCAGCACAGTAAAGTCCTAATATCACCCGTTGCTGCACAACGGCGCAAGGGAAAGATAAATTGTGGCTTCCAAGCTGAAATTGATCATTCATGCCTAATTTGCTGCTAGAAGATGTGAACATTACAAGAAAATGTTATGATTTATACTGAGTATCAGAATAATGGTCTTGGTCTAGGGGAAAGGAAAGGTTTCAAGCCAGAATTCGTCATGGAAAATGTAATAACCAATGGATCATTTTCACAGAAATAACATGCAGAGTTTTCCTACACAGGTTTTTCTTGGCTGAGATTATACTTGGAATAATATGTCACTAACTCTTGGCACAAGCTAGGACAAAAACTATTTCTGTTTTCATTTAATTAAAACTAAATATAGTTAATAGGATGACTTTCCAATTGGGGATTCAATGATTTCCCCTTTTTGATGTATTGTAGTCAAATCATGACATAATTGGTAAGGATATTAAGAGAGCTTCTATATTCTGAGGCCCTTAAATTGGGTACCACTGCTCAGGAGCAGTATAGATCCCACCTGTGAAGAAATCCAACATGTACCAAGATATACTGTACTTATATTTTATGCGTGTAATTTTTCATATGTAGAGCTAAGGTGCAGAATTCAGGAACTAGAAAATAAATTACAAATTCAGACACAAGACATGAAAGCCAAGGTTATGAAGCTTCAGGATAATCAGCTGCAAGTGGAAAAGATGCAGATGGAATTAACTGAAAAAGAGAAAACACTGAACAAAGCTAGAAATGAAATAATTAAAATTAATATACAACTGGATCAAACGACTGATCAGGTAATGTGCATTTTAAAATCTTGGAATCTTTTAAAATTCAAAGAACTGTTGTATGCATGGAAGGCCAATACTAATTGAGTTTAATATAACATGATAATTATTTGTCCTCGTGAGCTGTGTCTCTGAGAGAGGATTTGCCTAAACTGTACCCATAGAGTTTACACAGCTTGGTTTCTTAACCCTAATTCCTTGGGGAGGAGAGAGAACCAATTTTCACACTGCACTTACACTGAATAATTGAAGATTGCTGTTTTGAATAATACTTGCAAATCTCCGCTGTTTATCAAGATGGTCTTAAATTGACAGGAAAAGTAAACTTCAGTTTTTATTGTATTGGCTTCCTTGCTTTCCCTTTCCAGCCATAAATACAGGTAATGCTCGATTTAAAATGTTTAGTGACAGTTTGAAATTACAACAGCACTGAAAACGTGACTTGTGATCGTTTTTCACACTCACGACTGTTGCAGCAACTACATGGTCACATAATCCAAATTCCGACACTTGGCAACTGGCTCATATTTATGATGGTTGCAGTGTCCCAGGGTCATGTGATCACCTTTTGCGACCTTCAGACAAGCAAAGTCAATGGGGAAGCAGGATTCACTTAACTGCGGTGATTCATTTGTGGCAAGAAGTGTTGAAATATGGGGCAAAACTCACTTAAGTATCTTGCTTAGCAGCCTAAATTTTGGGCTCAACCTGTATATATTCATTCTTTTACTTTTACTTCATTAGAGCTGTGGTGGCGCAGTGGTTAGAAGGCAGCATTGCAGGCTAATTCTGCTGACTGCCAGCAGTTCGGCAGTTTGACTCTCACCTGCTCAAGGTTGACTCAGCCTTCCATCATTCCGAGATCGGTAAAATGAGGACCCTGATTGTTGGGGGCAATATGCTGACTCTAAACTGCTTGGAGAGGGCTGTAAAGCACTGCGAAGTGGATATAAGTTGAAAATGCTATTTCTATTAACTGTTGGTCTTTCTGCCTTAGTTTCAGGAGTTCAAACTATACTGTGTAATAATTCCACCTATAATTTTGCCCCATAGCAACAGTGCTCTGAGACATCATAACTACCGTATTTTTCAGAGTATAAGACGTACCGGAGTATAAGATGCACCAAGGTTTTGAAGAGGCAATTTTTTTAAAAAAGTAGGGAGGGAGGGAGGGAGAGAGAGAGAGAGAGAGAGAGAGAGAGAGAGAGAGAGAAATACAGTAGGTAGGTATGGAGAGAGAGAGAGTAGGTAGGTAGGTAGGTAGGTAGATAGAGGGAGAGAGAGAGGGAGAGAAATACAGTAGGTAGGTAGGGAGGCAGAGAGAGTAGGTAGGTAGGTAGGTAGGTAGATGTTTCCAGGTGTATTTATCCATGTGCTGGAGAAGGAAATCGCTGACAATCTGCAGTACCTAAGACTTTGTTTCTGCTGGCACAGCACTTGATCAATGTAATTCTCATCAATCAGTTAAAGAGCTTTCTAAAAGGAAAAAAAAGTTTTTGCATTCTGCAAACCTCCCAAAAACAGCTCGTTTTTCATGAAAATGGGCCCGTTTTTCATCAAAAAAAGGCATAGCCTTGGCTTGCAGAGTGCTCGGGGGGGGAGCAAAAACAAGCAAAAAATGGCCCGTTTTTCACAAAAACAGGTCCATTTTTGTCAAAAAATTGCATGCACAGCCTTATGGAGGCATAGAGTACTGCTGGGGGCTGGGGGGGGGGCAAAAATGGCCCATTTTTTGCTCATTTCTGCCATCCCCAGGAGCTCTCTGAAAGCCTTCATAAGGGTGTGCACATCCATTTTGGTGAAGGGGCGGAGCTTCGTGAGGCAAAAAATGCTGTATCTGTATAAGACGCATCCAGATTTTCAGCCTCTTTTTTTGAGGAAAAAAAGGTGCGTCTTATACTCCGAAAAATACGGTAGCCAAAATCATCCAGTGAGCTTCCATTATGGATTGTAGATTAGATCCTAATTCTCTGCATTAGCCATCACATCACATTGGCTATTTTTTCTTAACTACCAGATAAGTACCAGAAACATTTCCCATCCATGTTACCTTTACATTTTCTCTTTATAGCTTACAGCAAAGGAGAAAAAGTTCAGAGGACTCTCAAATGAGCTAAACTGTCAGAAGCAAAATTTTGAAAGTGTGCAGTGTGCTTTACAACAGAAGATTAAGGACAAGGACCAAGAGGTGAGGTGCTGCATTATAGTTACAGGTAGTGCTTTAACGATGGTTCAGAGTTATGATGACCTTGGAAAAGGTTTGTCACAACCTGTATTTATGACTATTGCACCACCACCATGGTCCTGTGATCACAATTTGGGCACTTGGCAACTAGGTCCCGTTTACAACTGGTTACAGCATTCTGTGATGTGATTGCGATTTGTTTTCTTTTTTCTTTTTGTCAATTTCCAGAAAAAAAATGATCACTGGGGAAGGTAGACTTCCTCAGCAACTGGTTGCAGCTTTAATAAAGAAAATATTGAAGGAAGCATATGCTTTCTTAATTGAAAAAAAATATTTGAATAGTTAACAGGGTAAACCTGGGAAATCTAATCTTTTCAGAATTTCTGGTTTTAAAATTTCATGTTTATAAGAGAAAATATTCCATGTTCATCAGCATCTTTCCTTTCCTGATGTCAGAATTCTAGTCGTAGCATTTACGTTCTACAACAAAGAATGTGGTTTGAAAACCCAGGTGTCCATAGAACTACTATTGGTGCTGGTAGTATAGCAGACTCACTAGCAATTTTAAGTATGTTCAGTTTTGTGTCAGCCTCTACCTATCACAGGTAGAAAAATTTCCAGATAGATATTGGTCTGTAGCATTAGCAGGAATATTTACTCAGTTCCAGAAGTTATACAGTTTATGGCCTTATAGAGCCATAGTTGCTCAGTGGTTAGAATACAGTATTGCAGACTAATTCTGCTGACTGCCAGCAGTTCGATTCTCACCGGCTCAAGGTTGGCTCAGCCTTCCATCCTTCTGAGGTCGATAAAATAAGGTCCCAGATTGTTGGGGAAAATATGTTGACACTTGTTAACCGCTTAGAGTGGGCTATAAAGCATAAAACAGTATATAGGTTTAAGTGCTATTGCTATATACCACTCATACAGCTTTTGCTATTAGGCAACTTTTAAGCCCATTTATTATCTTTGCAATAGATTACACATGCAAAAAGAAATTCCTGTGCATGTGCACAATCCATATATTTGCTGACAGTGATCAACAATAGATGTTGGAAAACATCTATTTTGTTTTTACTAGAATGTGATGTCAAACATGCAGACATTTTGGCGACTATCAGGGACAAGATGGATAGTTTAGTCTAAATGTGTCGTTAGATATTGCCTAAAGCTAATGAAAAATGTTTTTTTGCTAGAAGGATTATTTTTCATTTTCTTTCCTCTAGTACTAGAATTATTTTTCAATTTTTTCCCCTTAATTGAGCATTGAAATATTTTGAAACCATGCTCAAATGACTGAAAGAAAAGGAAGCATCACATTTTATACACAGTACATATAAGAGCTTATAACAAATAAGATTTATAACAAATATAACATTTTATATAGAGACATGTCCATGACTTCAGCAATATTTTAATTTAAAATATAGCTACAAATTAATTTTTGAAGAATCTAGAGCTGTGTGCTGTTTCAGGACAGAAATAGCTTATGTTATGTGATTCTGGCTATTCCATGATTTTTAAATTTTGAAGCAGTAGTGAACACCCAACCTGGACTGACAAATGTATGACTCTCAGCCCTAAAATTCTTATTCTTGCACAGTTTCTCCATCATTCATATCTTCAGATGTGATCCAGGTATAATTACAGGTAGTCCTTGAGTTATGACTGTTCATTTAGCAACAGCCTAGAATTATGATGACCTTGCAAAATGTAGCACCATCGTTACTACTGTATTCATTTGAATTTAATGTGGGTGCTTGGCAACTTTTTTGCACTTACAACCAGTTGCCAGTGCCCCACAATCAGTTGCAATCTTCTCTGCTGACTTCCCCAGACACTCAACGAGAAGCCGGCAATGAAGGTTGCAAGCTTTTGTTACCTGCTTTTCCTAAGGGGTGGCTAAAAGAGCTGCCTTCTGATACGAGCTGAATTCCTTCATCAGGTTGCAGAAATGTGTGCTCTCTTGCACTTCCTGAAAGGAGTTCCTTTCTGTGGACACAGGAGAGCTAAACTACTTTGGAGGGTTACAGAAATGGATCAAAAGCCTGACGCTTTTAGCTCTATTCCTGCATCCTTTTATCCCTGGAGAGGGATTGAATCCCTCTGGCAGGCAGCTGTTTCAGCCACTGCCAAAGACAATCAGGAGCTGAAATTCATGCAGAGGACAGAGAGTCAGTTCAGTAAGGTAAGGAATGGGATGCCTCAAGAGCGGGTGTGAGGGAGCCCTGGAAGGTCCAGCAAAGGCCACGCACAAGTATCTTTCTCCTCAGGGGCTAAAAATCCTACCTGGATTTCATCAAGGAAGATTTTCAGTTCCTGATGGAGCCTTTCAGAACCTCCTCCATCCCCTTGAGGCACCCTGGACTCTGTCCAGTTAAAACGTGTGTGATCGCTTAACAGACACAATCTGGAGTGTGAGGATTGCACCTGCTGAGTGAAGCAAACCTGTGGGCAGTCACATGATGTCTTGCTTAATGACTACTTCACTCAGTGACAAAGTTTCTGGTTCCAATTATGCCTGTAAGTCAAAGACAACCTATATAATACCTTGGGCAATACAGACGCTTGATGGTGAAAGATTTGTGTTTCTTGAAAGCTGGATTTTTCTAGTATTTTTTAGATGGACTTTTTCTCTGAGTTTCTGCTTTAGCAAGAATATTTCTCTACTCTTTACTGTTCAATATGAACACAAATTAAAGCTTTCCATTTTTTATTTTATAGATTTTCACAACAAAACAACAGTTTGAAAAAAATGCCAGGGACTGTGCACAGAAATTAAGTCATCTTGAACAAGCCACAAAAATGATGCAATTGAAGGAAACAGAATTGAAAGAAAATTATGAGGTAAATTAAAACTGTAATAGTAATTATACACCTTGGGCAAAGATGAAACAAGGTGGAACATCTAAGCATCAGTGTATCCTTAGATACTAAGCTTCCTGTCCTAATGTTTTTAAAACAATTCTTGAGCATTTTGAACATGTAGTGTAGTAGAAATCAGTTAAAATAAAGAAACCTGAGATAAACGTGACCCGTCAAAACCGCGGTCCACAAAAGCACGCTCGACGAAAGCGCGCATTTGACGTCATCACAGCGCGACGAAAAAAATTAAAAATTGAAATAAAAATAAAATTAAAGCAAGCCGATTCACATAAAGGTAAGGGTTAGGGTTAGGTTAAGGGTTAGGGTTAGAGCGTTAGGGTTACGTTTAGCGTTAGGTTTAGCGTTAGGTTAAGGGTTAGGTTTAGGGTTAGATTTAGGCTTAGGTTAAGGCTTAGGTTTAGGGTTAGGTTTAGGGTTAGGTTTGGGGGGGTTAGGGTAAGGTTTTCGCTTTATTTTTACATTTATCGATCACAGCGCGATGTTTTCGTCGCGCTGTGATGACGTCACGTACGCGCTTTCGTCAAGCGCGCTTTTGTCTACCGCAGTTTTGTGGTGGAACCGAGATAAAGGCTCTGTTTAAACAAAGTTTCCCACAAGGATAGTACAGAGCCTCACATGGCTTTAAACACCAAAGATAACAGGTCCTAAAACTGTTAACACTAATAGATTGTAGAAAAGTTGATATTAATAAAGCTATCAACCTGGAGGGGAAGGATAATGAAATGTCAAGGAATGATATATATTTGAGAACTAGGCATTAAATACATTAACAAAATGTTTGTTACTTGGGATCTCTCTCTGTATCTTTTCTCTTTTCCCAGTGTTGATAAACATGCCAATATTTTTGTTTGTTTCTGGTTTGGAAACTGTAGCGACTGTTCTAGCTCTACCAAAATGCAGTAAAACCTTTTGGGACATTCAGTATTGCTTTTCAGACAGTTGACATTTCCCAGATCTCAACTGCTTAAGCCCACAGTTCCCAAAATGTGCATTATGGCACCAGAGGTGTTATTCTGCCAGTTCAGACCGGTTCACCTGAACCGGTAGTAGAAATCGCGGGTGGGCCTGCTCACCTGCCCTGGTTCTATGACCTCCCATTTAGGCACGTTTTCAAGGCAAAGCACATGCACAGACAGGATGGGCGCTCACATTTGCAAACCAATAGGTAAGTGAATACCACCCGTGTATGGCAGCCCTAGAGCACTACAGCAAACTGCAGGGACACTGCAAGACAGTTTAGTTTGTTGTGACATCCATTTGTGAAATTGTGTTTTGGGCAGTCTTAGGCCTAGGACACTATGGAAGAAATATTATTAAGACACTGAGAACACTGTGAACCAAGAAAGTTGGGGAATTCTGGTTTAAGCTGATGGGGAATGATGCTATCTCACTGCAGTATAGATACATCCAATGGCAGGGTTTCAGCTGCCTGTGTGACTCGATGCCCTCCACATGTGTTAGATTACAAGAAATAAGTGTTGTTGTCTTGTACATCTGAATCCCACCAGATTGGAAAATGAGGGTCCAGAGCAATTTGGATCAGTACCTTACAGAATTATGCGCTTGCTGATGACATGTGCAAAATAAATGGGATAGATTGGGGAAAGTATAGTGCCTTATTGCTTCTTGGTATATAGTCCAGTGCTAAAGGACTTGTATTCATTTTTTTTTTCACTTCTATAAACTTAATTAGCCATATTTATGTTCTGGAAGTATTGAATGGTAACCATTACAAGTTGCAAATCCCATTATATATTCCATCTACCTAAACTCGTACAGTGGTACCTTGGTACTCATTATTAATTGGTCCAGGAGGCACGAGGAATACTAAAAAACTAGCCAAACTTAGTCACATAATTTTACCACATGAGCCTTTGTTTCAGACAAGAATGACTTCGTGTCTGTTCCTTTTCCTATGTTAGCAACCTTCCCAGCATGGCCAACTTCCTGTCTGTCCTCTATAGCTCTCCTTTTTTTGCAGCAACCTTTCCAGCATGGTCAACCTCCCATCTGTTCTTTGTGACCCTCCCCCTTTTTCTATGACCACACATCGAATACCAAACAAACAACTCGTACCAGGAAAACATTTTCATGTCAAAATGTGTCAAGTACCAAATGCTAGGAGCTCAGCTCAGGTACCACTGTACTTGAGATTTTTTTTAAAATAACCATCAACTCAAGAAGTTGTTTACTCTCGAAACTGTTAAACATCAAGAGGAAATGTTTGAAGTGAAATATAGATATAATATCAACAAGTATATTTTGTAAAGATAGAAAGGTTGAAAGGGGAAGATGGATGGTATAAATTAATTTTAGCCATTTATCTTCCCCCCTCCCTTATCTCCTTGATTTTCTTTGGCTTCTTTGTTACTTTTCTCCTCTCTGTATAATATTGTTTACCCTAAGTGGAAATTGCATAATGGATTTGTATGTCAAAAATTGCTCAAATACTTTCAAAAGTGGGCCTCTGGAGAGAACATTGGCACAATCCCCTGATTTTCTAACTATTTTGTTTGTTAGAGAGAACCGAAGCAGAAGACTGATCAACAGAATCACCAAGAAGTTCAGCCTTGCTCTGAGGCTGATTTGCTTCAATTGCTGGAAATACAAATCTGCTTTGCCAGCAAATTTCCAGCTTATGCTTCCCATCCTGGTGGCCCCTTCCCTTACACTTGGCTTGGGTGCCTTGGTGCCCATCTGTTGGTAGCAACTCAATGGATAATTGAGGGCTCGAGACCAACAAAGCTCTGCCAATGCCATCTGTTATCTTAGCAACTCAGGAGTGGGTGGTGCACGAATATATGTGCCATTTTCTTTTGGAAAGATTCTTTATTTTATTCCCAAGAGGACAAGGTTATAAAGAATAGACCAATGGGCTTTTTTTTAAAAATGCTATGAAGTTGACAGCAAAGTGACCCCAAATCTTTCACATTCTCTGTTAGCATTAAAAAAAAAAAAGGATGCAAAAACAAACCAACCAAAAAGTCAAGCTTTCCAGGCTCTGTAATGTAATGGAAAGGATGTCTGGCATTTGATTTAGGAATTCTCAAGATAACTGAGTATCAAAAGGCTGGCCTCTAAGCTATCCCTGATATCGAACCTTGTCTTAGAGGCTGGTTCTACTCCAAGACCTCTGGCTGTAGTCTAATTTATCTCTTCTTTTTAAGCTCTGAAAGAGATGCAGTTGGATTGTGACTCTCCAGTATTATTTCTTTTTACCCTGTGGAAACCTCACCATGGCACAATTTATTACAGGCTAGAGGTTTCCTTCTTTAGCAGCTGCACTTGGCAATTGCTGGGAGAGTACACTGACTTTCAATGTAGATTAACATGTGACAATAGACCAGGGGTGAAATCTACTTACCTTCACTACACGTTCGCAAATGTGAGCGCAAGCACGCTTGCTCTGCTCGCACGCTCCACATCTCCACATGTGCAGGACCTTCCGCACCTGCGCAAAGTGTCAAAAATGAGTGTGATGATGTCCTGGCGGGTGGGCAGAGCCTGCTACTGAGCGCGCCTGCAGAGGTAAGTAGAATAGCAAGGGAGGAATCCGCTGTGCCACCCAATTTAGATTAGCTAGAAAGCAGGAAATCCTGCTTTCTAGCTAATATAAATTGTGTGTTACAGCTGATCGTCGGAAATTCCGGTTCTCCCGAACTGGTAGCATTTTTTTACTACCAGTTTGGGTGAATCGGTAGCATATCACCCCTGCAATAGACTGAAAGTATAGGGCACTTGGCTACTGGAATTTGACACCTGATAAGGATAAAGATATTTGGTTTGGGATTGCAGGTAATTTCCTTTTCAAGAAAATATTTCTTTTTTTATTGATCAGTTATTTACCTTTTTCCAATTTCATAGGAAATTAAGAAGCGAAATAGCTTTCTCAGCTGCCAGACTGCTGAACAACAGCAAGAAATTTCTCAACTGAAAGAAGAACTCTGTAGTACTAAACTATCCCTACAGCAGAGTCAGCATTTTGCTGAAGACCTGAAAAGTAAGATTTCTGTTGTGCTTAATAACAGACCTTATTTCAATGCAAAATCCCGGTGTGGCATACAGTTGGTAAAATCTCATTTGAATGCTATGGCACCCCATTGTAGGTTTTATTTTTAAAGAAAGCAGAAATTGAATTTGCATTATGGTCTGCAATTGAAACTTACAAGCTGATCAAAAAGCCAAGAGTTCACAACTGATATCGGATTTATGAAATAATTATTCTCTCTTCTTTAATTATGTATCAATTGTGTCATTTTGTCTTGCACTTTCAAAACTTATCTAAAGAAAACTATTTGAACCCTTTCCTCTACACAAAAGAAACTGTAGTTCTATCCAAATTTCATAAATGTGTGACTGCTTATATAATTTGCACATTTCTGTATAACTGCTAGGGATAACACGATATTTATTTTTTATTGTGTTATGAACTGTCAGATTTTACAAAGAATGGCTCCCAGCATGTTACAACTTAAAAGCAATAAAAACAAAAAAGCTGATAAAAATAATAAGATAAAGTAATAAATGTAATGTTATGATTAATTCCCCAAAGACTTAGAACAATTTTCATCTTTAATCATCTGCAATAGGCCATCAAGGTACAAATATATCAGTGGGCTGCAATAGAAAAAAAAATTCTTGAGAATGTATCCCCCTTAATTTCCCTTATATAGGGGAACATTAAAAGATGTTGATGAGAGGTCAAACTGGATGAGTTGGGAAGGGTACCCTTATAAGGATAAAGTATCTTGCATATCTTGACATAAACTGTTTTGACCTCAGAATTTAGTTCATTATCATGGCTTCATTGTAAAGATAACTGCAATATTCAACAAATTGGTTTACATGTTATACCTTTGATATTTCAAACAAATGTGAAAAACCTGAAACCATTTGGTCCCCATTCTCGTTGGCAAGATTTAATAAATATCTTCTTCGTTCAATCAACAGTTTAATGCTGTATCCAGATGAAGCTTGTAAACCTTTGTTTTTCTAATGCAAGTTGCCTGATATTGGTGCAATGGCAAACTGTAGTCTAATATTTTCTAGGAGCATAAAGATAGGAGTAGTTATCACAGGAGCACAGATTTTATTTATGGTGTGTTAGGACTTCATAGACAGAATTGGAGCCTGTATTTTGTCAGTTTATATTTTAATCTTTGTATACTAAGCATTTTATATTTTTACGTCTTTTTAATGACTCTCGTTGCAGATAAAAATTGCTCACTGGAAAAAGAATTAAAATTGCTTGAAGAAAAACTGAACAAGCAAGATAATTCTGTCAGTTTAGAAAAAATGAGACTTGCTGTTTCTAATGTTGAACATGAACGAGATTCTCTCCAGCAAATTGTGAAGGACAAAGAAAATGTAATTGAAGAGCTCAATATGAAACTGGAAAACACAGAAACTCTGCAGAAAACTGCTTTAGAATGCGAAGACCTTAAGAAAGAGATTATGATTCTTTCTCAGTGGAAAAGCAAAAGCAAACAACTCTTGAATGAACTAGATTTAGAAAAAGAAGAACTAATGAGCAAAATACGCAGTTTGGAAAGTGCTTTAAACACTGAGCAACTTAAACATCAGGAAAAGGAAATTGCTCTCAAAGTTGAACATGAACAATTTAGTGAACAGCTAAACATTTTTGAGCAGGTGGTGAAAGAAAAAACAATTGAACTGGAGGCACAAAGGAAAGCCTATAGTGACCTCCAACAAAAAACAGCAATGTCTGAGGAAAAACTACAGAAAGAGAGAGAAAACAATTCACTGAAATTATTTGAGTTCACCAGAGAAGTGGACACCTTGCAGAAAAGACTCAACTCTGAAGCAAATGAAGTGTTAAAAAGGGGAGAATGTATTGTCTCCCTTGAAGCATCCTTAGCTTCTTACATGCAAGTAAATGCATTCCTTCAGAAGCAGGTTGAAGAACTGGTCCAAACCAGGGATGAAATAGAAAGAAGATTTGCTGAAAGAGACGATCCAAAGCAACACATCTTCATTCAGGAAATGAAGCAGCAGATCAGTGAATTACAAGAAACGGTTCTCCAAAAGGAAGGCCTGCTTTCCGAAGCATTAGCAGCTCTTGAAGGAAAAAACAAGAATCTACAAAAGTTGATTGAGGAATCAAATAGGCAACAAACAGAGATTCTGGATTTAAAAGAGGGTAATGTGCTGTTTAATAATGTGCAACTAAAAGTTATGGGCTCAAAGGAGCCAAATTTATCTATCAAAATATCCTCAGAACAAGGTGAAATCGAAGAACTTCAGAATGAAAGTTCCATGCTTGAGAATACTGTCAATATTTTGGAAGAAAAAAACACCAAGCAAGACATTTCCAAAAGTTGCAAAGAAAAGAAGGAAAGCCTTTTGGAGTTGTCACAAAGAAAGCAAGAGGGGAGCTTGTTGCTGCCAGAAGCTGATGAAGAAGTAGAAAGGAAAAGTACAAAGGAAGATTATTTAGAAAGTGTAAGGAATCAGACTTGTCATTTGAAGGTGCAAAAAGCCATATTTGATACACAAGAAAAACAGTTTATGAACAAATGTGAACAGGTGCAGAATAAGCCAATGTCCTTGGAGAAGAAAAAGAATACTTTACTTTGGCAACTTGAAAAAAGACACTCAGTATCTGAAGAAACTAATAGTTTAAGACAGGAGGGAACAGGAGAAAATAACAGGCCCTCTTCTGTAAATATCTTGCTGCAAACACTGGTCTCAGAAATGAAAGTAAGTGAACATGCAGCGCTTGACTTTGTTTTAAATGAACCAGCATTGGAACAGCTGAGGGTATTTGTAGAAGAAAGAGAGAATGAACTTAAGAAGTATAAAGTGAAGCTTGAACTGCTTCAAATGGACCTTGAAGACAGAGAAATTTCTTTAGAAAATTATGCTGATCAGATAAAGGACTTGGAGATGATATTGAGATCTATGGAGATAAAAATGGAAGAAAGTGACATGGAAAAAGAGAAGTTGCTGCATCAATTACAAGTACTTAAAGATTTGCAAAATTCAGCCTTCAAGATGACAGAGAGAAGTGAAGATGACGAATCACCAATGTGTTTCAGTGCTGTTATCAAGGACAATTTTAACCTACAGAAAGATGCCAAGTGTTCATCAGTTCCTCATGATCTGATGCCCAGCCAAAATGATTATCTCCAATTAGTATCCTCCCTACACATGACAATGAGCAAGCTAAATGAATTGGAGAAAATGTGTGAACACCTGCAGAAAGAAGACTCAACATTAGCATCACAGCTGAAAGACTCACAGTTGGAATGCATCATAAACACAGATATTATGAGAAAAGAATTAATAGAAAAAATGGATAGGCTGAAAGTAGAGACTATTTCTGTTTCTGATAAATTAAGAGAGAAGAGTAAAATGGAATCTGATATGAAGGAAGACCCTTAATAACTCCAGAAGGTTATGAGGAATTTGATTACAAATATTTGAAATTAATCAACAAAGAAATCAAAACACAGTTGAATGAAATCAAGGAAAAGATCTTTTCTTTGAAAAACAAATATGAAATTTTAGATATTCAAAACCTGAATATGGCCTTTGAATCATCAGAGTTGGAATCCTACAATGAAATGTTTAAAGATAAAAATATTACATTGCCAATAAATCTCAGCAAAGTTGGGCTGGTTTCTTTTCCAGCCCAGATGACAGTCAATAAAGAATGTAAAGCATATGGACATTTTTGTATGGAGACTCTGCATGATAGTGAAATCTTCCCAAGTACAAAACGAATTTTTATGGAGTCTGATTTGGACAACGGTGTGTCATCAACTGAAATGGAACAACCACATCAAAAGAGACAAATTGATTTGGAAGGTACTCCTGAACAATTTAATATTGCTGATGAATTATATAGCAATGATGCCTGGACCTTCCCCACTAAACTAATGACTATCTCCCAATATTTTCAATGTGAATATTGTGAAAACTCCTTTAAGATGCTTAAGGAATCATTTAGATCTCATAAGATTCTGGAAAGTAAGGAGATAGAAAAGATTCAAGAGCTGTTCCTTTCTGCAAAGAAGGAAGTAGATGGTCTACAAAAACGCAGTGTAGCTGGCAATGAGCCCTGGCGACAAAAAGTTCATAAAGTGATCCTGAAAGTGGCATCTGAACTTCCAGCTGAGAAGAAATTTCCTGAGCTGTTCCCTCAAAAACAAGGAGAGCTACCAAATCTTCATTTAACTTCTCACCCAATAACTTGTGATGATGCTGGCCACGTAAGTTTACCTAATATGACTGCTTAATTTGACTGAATTTCTTTAGGCATATTCAAGGAAGTGTCCCTCCCCTGACTTTCCTCCTTTTGTGAGGCAATGGGGTGTAGTTTGCTTGATGACAGAGGTTGCTGGTCAAGAACTTAGAAAGCTTAACATAGGCCTTTCCCAAAACACAAGCATGGAATGTTTGCACTTTGCTCTGGAGATGGACTTTTTAAAAGCGTTGAAAACTGATGCCTTGTGATCAGAAGTAGTTGGAATTAAAGTACAGATTTGTTTTTAGTATCTGAATTCTAAAAGAGCAGCTAATTTACTAATATGAGTTTGCACCAATTAAATTAAATCCTTCTCTGGTTCCAGCCATTAAAAAAAGAAGAAGCCATTTTTCTTACTCTTCTTGTTCCAAGATAATAAATATTAGTTCTTATGGTGCAGGTTCATCTAGTCCTAGCAACACTTGTAGAACAGTAGATTGAAGAAAGCTGCCATAATGCTTAATTTTAATCCCAATTCTGGCTTTATGGAATGACACGTGCTCACAAAATGAACCTACTTTACTATGTGAGATACAAGAGGATAAAATATACACTTTGGAAGTACAACCACAATGCTTATTCAGGAGAAAAATCAATATGCCTAAACAATTAATAGGAATAACAGTATTAGAACAGCAAATGTTTTCTTCATATTTTGGAACATGCCATTGTGATAACAATTCTGTTAAGGGGAAAATCCAACTCTTCCTGATTTGATTGTGTTTTTCTTCCAGTTTACATATTTAACTATATTCATTTCTACAGTCTTGTAGTCTGTCTTCATGAATAGAATTCAATAAAATGTACCATGTTTCCCCCAAAATACGACATGTCCTCATAATACAGCCATGCCCCATTTTTCTGGTGGGCAAAAATATAAGGCGCCTCCCCGCCTATAAGCCCCCTGGACAACCTCCCACCTCTGGCCAGGCAGAGCGCCGTTCACCAACCTAACAGTATCCCGAAGGTGCCAAGCCGCGGGAGCCTGGGGGGAAGAAAAAGTGATCACGGTGCTTGGTATACCGCTAGGTTGGTGAGTAGCGCTGTGCCCAGCTGAAGAGGTGGTTGCCGGGCAGCTGCTCTCTTGTAGTGGGTCCCCAAAGAGCCGGGCACAGCCTCATGGGCGAATGGCTGTGTTGTGCTGTCACAGCAGCGCAACACAACAGCCATGAAGTGACCACGCTCACGAGCAGCCACCCGGCAAGCCTCCTTTGCAGACGGGCACAGCACCATTCACTGACCTAGGCGTATCGCCAAGCCACATGAGCGCCTGTACACCGCCGCCTGGCTCCCGTGGTTTGGCGCTTTCCAAATGCCAGTGAATGGCGCTTTACACAGCTGGAAAGGGGGGGTGCGCGAATGGCTGTTCTGCTCTCGCTCACCCACCTCCCAGCCTCACTATGCATGGCCCAGCTCTCATTACGGAGCCAGGGCACCTCCGCTGCCATCCCAGCCTGGCTTTTTCTGCAGTTTCCAACTCGAGTCTTTCAGCAGTGGCCGCTCTGGGTGTACAAAAGTAATCCCCACTAGAAAAACTGCTAGAAAGAGGATCAGAAATGAAAAGGTAATGCCACCAACACTGGGCCGGAGAAATTATTTCTCAGGGTAAAGAAAAGGTTTCTCATTCCTGCTTTAGTATGGTTTATTGCACAGCCAGCCAGATGTTCAGACTGGATTTGGCATTTCTATCAACCTATCAAGTCCTTCCCAAGGACCTTGGCAGATGTTGCCATTTTCCTATGTCAGGTCCCTGGAAAACTTGATAAGTGGATAAAAGTGCCAAATCCAGTGTAAACATTTCGCTGTATGTATGGCTGATCATATTAATTGGAATTTAATGGTGGTGCAGTAGTTAGAATGCAATCCTGCAGGCCAGCAGTTCGAGTCTCACCGGCTCATGGTTGACTTAGCCTTCCATTCTTCCAAGGTCAGTAAAATATTATTGGAAAATAGACAATCCCTCAAGTAATCAGCCCTTTACCATGTTGGGTTTTATAGGTCATAACCAGCACCTTGAATTGTTCCTGGAAGCAAACTGGTAACCAGTGCAGCTCACAAAGCCACATGGAAATACTAAAACATGCCCATCACTGATTGATCTCTGCAGGCTGAACTGTTGAAGCTTCTTAACTTTAAGGGCATCCCCATGTAAAGGGTGTTGTAGTAGCCAGCCACAAGGTGATTAGGGTATGAGTGAGTGATGGGCAGATGGTGATGATGAAAATATAGAAAGGACATTCCCAAGGTCGGCATAAGTTTAATAGTTTGCTATTTATCAACTAGCTTTCATTTGATGAAAATAACTTTTTTATTTCCCCTTTAGCCAACTTCTGCTGATCCACCACCCTTTTGCTATTTGAAAATGGATAGTTTTCTTGGGGAAAGCCTTGGACTTAAAGCTGTAAATGATCAAGCAGTAAAAACCTATGAACCAAACAGAAGACAAAAAATTTCTGTGTATGTAGCAGATATAATATCTAGAGAAAAATACCTTCCACAACTCAAAGCAAATTATCCATTCATACGTTCTTCAAGATGTCCTCTTCAGTCATCATTTTTCCCTTCAAATCTCAGCACACACACAAAGTTGATAAACCCCACAGAAAACCAGAAGGCCATTGAAATGCATTGGTTATCAATAAAGAAAGCTGATGATAACAATTCTAAGTTTTCCCGTGAGGAAAGCAATAAAATGATGAACATGGCAGTTGAGTATCTTCATTCAGATTTGAATTCAAAGAATACAGAGTTGACTGAAAAGGAGGTTGCTTGTGGTGGATATAACAAAAGAGCTGCGGTTCTTGAACAAGAAAAGGAAGACTTGAGTGAGCTGCTCCAAACTGTAACTTTTGATACACCGCAATTATATTTTAATCTTATGATTCTTGAGCTAGAACTTAATAAGGTAAAATCTGAACGGGGAGTGTACAAAAGCAGATTGCCGGATACAACACATACTTTAAAAGAATTGCAAATGATCAAAGCAGACAATAATGAGAAGCTTTTTGAAGCTGAAACCGAACTGAGCAGGGTAAAATCTGAGAAAGAAAATTGCAAAGTTTACACCTTGTCCATGGAGACAGATACCAAAAAACGTCTATCAAAAAGTAAGCAATTGGAGCAAGAAAAACAAATCAACATAAAAAATATTTTTGGCCTTCAGGAGCAACTAAAGATTATCACTGCAGAGAGAAACCAATCTAGTCAAGATCTGACTACTTTATTAAGGGATAAAGAAGCATTGGATCAGGTGTGCAACAAAATGAATATAAAAGAGCTTGACTCAAATCAAATGGATTCTATTGAATTTATCAAAGTATTGGAAGCTGAAGATAAAACCCAAGCAAAATTGCTTCCAGCTGTTAAGGCTGCAGAGGATCAATTATCACATGAAAATGTTTGCTATATGTCGCAGTGCCAGAATCTGGACAGAGTTATGAGGGATCTCATGTTGGAAAAAGAGGCAGCAGAAATTCAAATAAAAAATCTGACTGAGGCAAGAGAAGTGAGCCTTAGAAAATACGAAATCCTACACAGCAAGCTAAACATATCTGAGGCCAAAAATGCCAAGATATCTAAGTCCTTGGAAGGTTCACTAGCAGAAAAAGGTGAACTTGCAGCACGGCTAAATTCTGCACAGGAAGAAGCAAATCATTTGCGACAAGGCATTGAGAAGCTGAAAATAAAAATAGAATCTGATGAAAGGAGCAGGCTTCGTCTGGCTGAAAAGTTAAAAGAAAGCAATCGAAAAGCTGACACTCTCGCAGACAAAATTGAGTATCTGGAAAGAGAATTAGATATGTCAGAGGAGAATTTGGAAGATGCAATTCTTAGAATGGAGGCAGCTAAAGCAGAGACTGAAATAATGATGGCTGAGATAGAAAGGATGCGTGTGAGCCAACAACATTTAGAAGGTGAAGCCAAAGTCTTTAGGTCAGAGAAAGAGACTCTAGAGAAAAACATGAAAGAAAAACAAGACAAAGTAACTTGTTTAGAAGTTACTAATTTTACATTAGTAAATCAACTGAAAGAGAATGAAAAAGAGAAGGTTCAAATTAGAGATGAATGTGAGAATGCACTAAGATTAAAGGAATCCCAGCTAAAAAAAATATGTGAAGAAAATAAACTTCTTTATAGTGAGAAAGAAACTTTCAAATCGAAAGAACAGGGTGTTGTTTGTGAAATTACTTCCCTCAAACATGACAATATGCAGTTGGTTGGATATCTGGAAGAAGCACAGTCCAGTAGCTCTAAAGTACAGCAGTTGATGGAAGCTTTCATCCAGGAACTACAAAGCTTCAAACAAACACTGAATGAAAATGTTTCTGTTTTTGAGCCGTTAGTCAAAAATGAATCTTTGCAAGCTATCCAAGATGACTTACAGGTGTCTTTCAAACATATCAAAGCAAATATAGAAGTCACACCATGTGAAAAAAACATCTTTGAAAAGGTATTGTACAATTTGTATACAACATGGGTAGGATATCCTGGAGGGTAAAAATGTCTGTATAAAATCAGGATCTCTGTACTGAGGGAAATTTTGTAACAGTTACTAAACACAGTTTAGAAACACAGTTCTTGCTGTGTTCATTGGCGCTTGATTCTAGATAACTGCCAAAAATTGTAGCACCTGTCAATATATGGTCCACTTGTTATGCAGCGATGTTTCCCACGCTGATGCTCTCAGCATGAATAGGATGAGCTACAATGGCTTGAAATTCTCAAAACAGAATCCAAACCATGAAAAGCAGTGGTTCTCAACCTGTGGGTCGGGACCCCTTTGGGCGTCGAACGACCCTTTCACAGGGGTCGCCTAAGACCATCGGAAAACACATATTTTTGAAAAAATACGGAAAGCAAAATAATTTTATGGTTGGGGGTCACCACAACATGAGGACCTGTATTAAAAGGTCACAGCATTAGGAAGGTTGAGACCCACTGATTGGTTCTTATGGGGTTTTTTAGTTGTGTACACCACCTTAAGTTGTTTTGAAGTGGCAGCCTTATAAATCTAGATAATGATGATATTTACCTTATGTGATTAAAGATAACAGATTATAATTACAAGATGAGTATACAAAGTAAAACCTTGACGACAATAAAAACATTTTCTCTCACTGTAAAAAAGAAAACAAAGTAAGCGTCTGGCTTACTTTTTGGAGGGCGTTTCAAAAATCTCTTGCTATTACAGAGAAAGCCCTACATCTGAGATAAGATTGCAAACGAAATGAAGGGGCTGGCAGTAAAATCAAATGGAAAATCAGCTGTCCAGGTTGGAAACAGGTAATGCTTGAGATCATTTAAGTTCAAAGAAGGTTTAATCAGAAGAAGACATATTAGAAACACCTGAATTCAGAACTGAATAAATATCCGATGCACTTCATTTTAATTATAAAGTTTCTATTGTAAGAATTACATGTATGTTGTTTTAATTATGCAGACCAACAGCCTAAATCAAATGCTTCAACTCCAAGAAGAGTATGATTCTTTCTGTCATTCAATTCAATTGTGTTTGGACGCCTATAAAATGCTAAAGCAGGAAAAAACAGTAATGGAGAAGCAAATTCATGAACTTGAAACTCAGATGAAGATGATAGATCCACGTACGTACCATGCTTTGAAAGAAAACAGTAGCTTCAGATGTCAATAGAATGCAAAGAAAAAATGGTGGTTGTGCTGGAATTTAAATGGATTATATTGAGCCAGCACAGATTTTGTCTATACATATCTGTTCAAAGTATACTTTATTCCTGTCTCTGCTAAACAACTATTCTAAACACACATATATAAGAGTGTGAGGTTTATTTTAGTAAATGTAGTAATTTCTAGTAATGAACCCCCCCTCTTATTTTACATAGGTTTTCAGGGGGATGTTGGTGCAGAAGAAATCAGGTTGGAGCTAGAAGAATTGAAAGAATCGGTTGAGGAGAAAACCAAAGAGGCAAATCACAACTTGGAAAAGTATTGTGTACTGGTAATCAAGCATGATAAATTAGAAGAAGAAAATGAGATGCTAAGGACACAGGTCTCGCTGTTAAACACTTCTCTCAAGCAGTTATTAAATGACACCAGTTCCTCTCTCCAAAGTTCTCAAAACCCAGTGGAAATCAACAGGCTTCTTACAGAAAGAGCAGATGTGTCTAAGATCATTAAGAAGAGAGAAAGGTGTGAAGAAAACAAAGTCAATGGTGAGAATTCACTTGGAAAAATCTAAGAATTCTTAATAGTTATCTTCTATAATTATTAAAGATTTAAGGTAAAGGTTCCCCTCGTACATATGTGCTAGTCGTTCCTGACTCTAGGGGGCAGTACTCATCTCTGTTTCAAAGCCGAAGAGCCAGCATTGTCCAAAGACGTCTCCGTGGTCATGTGTCCAGCATGATTAAATGCCAACCACATTTGGAACGCTATTACCTTCCCACCAAAGTGGTCCCTATTTTTCTACTTGCATTTTTACATACTTTCGAACTGCTAGGTTGACAGAAGCCAGGAGCTCACTCCGTTACACGGAACTAGGGACCCAAACCGCTGAACCTTCTGATCGAAAAGCTCAGCATCTTAGCCACTGAGCCACCGCTCAGTAAGAATGTCACTATTTTTTCCTCACCTTCTTTATTAATGTAAATAGTGGGAAATGCAGCACTTAGATTTATATAGCACTTCATAGTACTTTATAGTGCTCTCTGGGCGCTTAGTATTTCATCAAGCAATTGAAGGTGCTGCTTATCATTATAAAGCCCTTCATGAAACAGGCTATCAGGCTCACCAGCTAGTCCAAACCAGGAAACCCAGGTCCACAGGAAGACTACAATTATTTTTTATTGAAAGTGACTGTAATTCTGTACCTCCTCTTCTTTCATATACCCATGTAAATTAGGGAAGTGTCTGTCTGAGCTGTTTCTGCACATTTTCTCTCTGTTGGTGAATTAAAATATGCTTCACTCCTGGTCACTTTAGTGATGAATCTGACATATCTGTATCAGGATCATCTTCCTTACTCTCTATAAAGAGCCAGGTTACTTATGAGGCCAATTGTTTTTGTTCAATCTGTGAGCTCTAGCAGAGTGAGAATGCTTTGGATTTCTTCAATGAAAATGACATATTTTCTGTTGCAGCATTTGTTCTGTGGAATATAACTTTAGATGGCCCTGACCATTCTGACCTTCCACAAACCCTTAAAAACATGGCTCTTTCCCTGAGCATTGAACCAAACCCTTTTGTTATCTATAATGATCATCATATAGTGGCTGGATTGATGTGGATATGGGAGAAGTAAACTAGCAAACTGAGGGTGGGTTATTTATTTATTAGTGTATTTAGCAGCAGCCGGAGACAAAAGGAGAACTGAGGAATAATAATAGCTTACATCACTTAACGCAACTTCATAGTATAAGTGCATGATACATGTAGTTTCCCCCTTTTCTCAACAAGGAAGGGAAATTAAGTAAGCAAGTTAAACACAATTCAAAAGGGAAGATGCTTGAAATGTTGAAACCCACTAACTCACTGGACAAG